>NC_051228.1:1523054-1580554 GCF_015220715.1 Pygocentrus nattereri
CATTTAAGAGTTAAACACCCACACACTTAAGAGTTAAACACCCACACACTTAAGAGTTAAACACCCACACACTTAAGAGTTAAACACCCACACATTTAAGAGTTAAACACCCACATACTTAAAGAGTTAAACAGCCACACATTTAAGAGTTAAACACCCACACAATTAAGAGTTAAACACCCACACAATTAAGAGTTAAACACCCACACATTTAAGAGTTAAACACCCACACATTTAAGAGTTAAACACCCACACATTTAAGAGTTAAACACCCACACACTTAAGAGTTAAACACCCACACATTTAAGAGTTAAACACCCATACACTTAAGAGTTAAACACCCACACACTTAAGAGTGAAACACCCACACATTTAAGAGTTAAACACCCACACACTTAAGAGTTAAACACCCACACACTTAAGAGTTAAACACCCACACATTTAAGAGTTAAACACCCACACATTTAAGAGTTAAACACCCACACATTTAAGAGTTAAACACCCACACACTTAAGAGTTAAACACCCACACATTTAAGAGTTAAACACCCACACACTTAAGAGTTAAACAGCCACACATTTAAGAGTTAAACACCCACACAATTAAGAGTTAAACACCCACACACTTAAGAGTGAAACACCCACACATTTAAGAGTTAAACACCCACACACTTAAGAGTGAAACACCCACACATTTAAGAGTTAAACACCCACACACTTAAGAGTTAAACACCCACACACTTAAGAGTTAAACACCCACACATTTAAGAGTTAAACACCCACACACTTAAGAGTTAAACACCCACACACTTAAGAGTTAAACACCCACACATTTAAGAGTTAAACACCAGTGACTTTAACGTTAAATGCCAATGCACTCAAACAACTAAGAATGTAATACTTAAATGCAGTTTACAGTACCCATCCATGCATTTAATGTTAAACAATCAGCCTGTAAGTGGTAAACACTCATGCACTGAACAGTTAAACATCATTTTAAGATTAAAGGGCTTCATTTGAGGATCAAACATTAATTTTTGCTGTTCCTGTCATTTTTTGACATTGAAACAGTAAGAAGTTAGAAGTGCAGACTGGACCACCTCCATACAGAATGTAAAAGTGAATATGAATGTAATTCATTACACGTCTCACTAATAATAAGGCTGCATATCGCTGCTGTCAGAACAAAACCTCGTATCTCCAGAATGGTCCCTTTACAGGAGAAGGAAGAAAGCTACTTCACTTTTAATATAAGTCAATGGAACCAGACGTCTTTCCAAGTCATTTTGGGCCACTTCTTTCGGTCCGTTCATCATGAAGAAGTTTACGGAGAATGCGAAGGACAACAGGCTTTTTCAAATGATGTCAAAAACTGAAAAACGACAAAAATTGAGATTTGAGGTTTTGTTCCGACAGCAGCGATGATTAAATTGCAGTAATTACTGTAAACATCTCGTGGTTAATTTGCTGAATGAACACTTGTGCTCGTGGGTATTCTTGGAAGCTGCTGTTAAAGCTTCAGATAAAACACTACGTTACAGCCCGGCGTGGTTGTGTGTGTGGAGTTGGAGGCGAGCTTGGCTGGAGACCAGACGCTCACATGCACCCATTCTTTCCACCTCGCTAAAGAGCGCTAAACCTGTTAGCTTACAACCTTCCCTGCTCTCTGCATCGGCACACGGCAGCGCCGTCTCCTCCCTGACGTTCCACAGGCCTTTAACTCCAGGAGCAGCAGCCGGTGCTCCCGTCGTCCTGTGACCTGCTGTTATTCGCTGTGTCATGCCACGCTGCCATCACAGTGCCATAAAGCTAAAGGTCAGCAGGTCAGCAGCTTTGTGCAGAAGCCCATTCCTGCCACTTTAAATGAAGAAACCAGCACTTAATCATTGTTTTTCCATTAGGAGTGAATGCAGACCACGCCTTGAGTGGAGGGAGATAAGGAGAGGAGGGGAGCAGATTGCTGAGAGCACACTGCACCCCCAGTACCCTGGAGATGCGTGCAGGCGTGGATAAAGAAGAGGAGAAGGGGAGGTGGGGTCCGAAATCCCGTCGCCAGGATGAGGATTGAAGGATGGGTATTTGTAGGAAGCAGGAAGTGAGAAGGAGTTTCAGGTGTGGTCTTTCCTCAAACCAGTTAAACCATAACATAATCATAATTTTGCAATGCTATGTCATACCGTTAGATACTATCTGACTTATAGATAATAAGTCATCATTTTGAGATACTATCTCATTATTTTCAGATACTAAGTCATTGTCCTGAGATACTCTCCTTATTTTGAGATGCTAAGTCATCATTTTGAGATACTATCTCATTATTTTGAAATACTGGGTCATTATTTTGAGACACTATCTCATCATTTTGAGATATTGTCATCATTTTGAGATACTATCTCATTATTTTCAGATACTAAGTCATTGTTCTGAGATACTCTCCTTATTTTGAGATGCTAAGTCATCATTTTGAGATACTATCTCATTATTTTGAAATACTGGGTCATTATTTTGAGACACTATCTCATCATTTTGAGATATTGTCATCATTTTGAGATACTATCTCATTATTTTGACATATTAAGTCATCATTTTGAGATACTCATTGTCATTACTGAGATATTATTTCATTCGTTTGAAAAACTATTTCATTATTTTGAGATACTACCACATTATTTTATACAACTAAGTCTTTATTTTGTGAAACTATGTCATTATTTTTAGACGCTAAATCATTAATTTGAGAAATGTTTTCATTATTCTGAGATGCTTTATGCTTTTGAGATGAAAATATAAATAAATATAATCATACCTATAACCATACCAACAAATAATGCGAAAGTTTTGATGACGAGAAAACGTCAAAATGACTCAGCATATTAATCACCTCAAGATGACGTAATATCTAAAAATAATGACGTAAGAGCTCAAATTAACGGCATGGCAATTCACTTAACAATGAAAAAATAATAATTAGGTGGTAGATTTCTAATGACATGGAATCGCTAAGCTAATGTTTAATCTGAAGCTTTTAACAGACATCATCCAATAACTGTGCTTGTAAAGAGTAAAGAGTTCTGACATAGAACATTCCTAACAACTAACCGGAACCTGCTTAGACTACGACTCGAATTTACAGTCTGTGACTTATCTAGAACTTCCAGAAGGACTAGTGTGATGTATTTTTTCGCCTCTTTTTGAACATCAAAGCATGAGTGGTTGATTCCCCTGACGGCCAAATAAAGTTAGTAGTTAACCTGAGATTTTTTACACTTAACCACTTAGCAACACAATGGCAACCACTCTTAACCCCGTAGCAACCACCTGGAACACCACAGCAGCTGCCTAGCAACCGCCAGGCATGTGTACTTCCTAGAATCTATATATGATGTGCAGATCCTTCAAGCTTCAAAAGGGTTCTTCACACAAAAACGGTTCTCTAAACAACAAACCATGGAAACATCTCCAAAGATCCCTCTCTGGCACATTTCCAGAGGCAGCTGTCAATCAAATCAGCTCTCCTTTCTTCCCGTCACAATGGCGAACTGAAGGAGGCGAACTGACAGGCTCTGAGGTTTCAGCTCCCTGAAAGCAGCTGCTTCCAAAAACAAGTGCTGACGGCTGGAGAAGACGCCAAGAGAACAAAAGAAAGGAGGCAGAAGCGATTTGGAGCAAAAAAGAACGAAATCTCAGCTATTTTTAGACGAGAGAAACAACAGGGGCTTTAAAGCGAAGCACGTTTTTAATGAGCCAAACCCGCCGTGTTGTTTAGATCCACTGTAAGTCTTACGAATACTATTCACGGCTTTTGTAAACGCTTAAAAAGACAGTTCTAAGGCTCTTTAGTAAAGGCAGTGACTCTGTTCAGATGAGTTCTATGTCGAACATGGTGAAATGACGGAGAATGTGTTGTGTCTGGTTTTATGTAGCACCAAAAAGGGTTCTTCTACTGTTTTGGTGTCAATGCTATATACTTCTGATGCTATATAGAACCACATACAACGCCATCAATCCAAAGAACTATTTCACTGTGAAAAGAACCATTCAAACATAAAATGGTTCTAAATGGATAGAACAACTGCTTTTACTAAAGAACCCCTGATTTTAAGAGTATTCGGTTCTGCATTTTGCTCAGTCCTTTTTTGTTGGAGTGGGAAAAACTGTAAACATTATTTCTGTAAACATTAAAATCATCTTACATTTGGCCAATATATCTGATAATGCTCATTATAAGATTGCCACAAGAATATTATAAACCTTTTCAACCTTTTTCCAAACATTTTTACTTGTTTTGACTGTTTTTTTATAGGTTTTATTGAAGAATCATCTTATTCCATAAACAGATCATTTCATTTTATGTGTTATTTCTTTGTATATGTAGATATTATTACTCAAAACAGGCAGAAAAACATCCAATATTGGGCAAAGTTCTATTACAATATTCTTACATTGTGTTACGCTTCATTCAAAAGGCAGTCAAGGCTGAAACACTCCTTAAGGCTTCAAATGGGCGGGGCTAAACTGATGTATTTATGATAAGTGGCCTGTATTTGCTGCATCGCTTCCATATATGGGTTGTATTGATTGGGGACTGAATGGTACATTTGGATAATTTAACTATATTTAGTTGTTTTTGTTGGGGTAGCTCTCCAAACAAGCTACTATTTACTTCTCTCATACTGTAATGAGATTACTTTACTGATTACTTCCTGAAAAAAGTAATCTCACTACTCTATTTCATTACACTACTTCTCTAAAACCCCTTTTCAGTCATTTATTTAGAAAGAAATCATCAGTTAGAAGACCTGTTACTGCCCTTCACTCAAGCAGCACTAGGTCAGTTCTACTGACTAAAAGACGCAGATAATCTACATAGAGGAAATGTATGATTTGAATGCACTGCGGACTGTTTACTGTGTTGTTTACATTCAGTTTTCCACATATGGGCCCTTTAAGGTTCTGTATTTAACGTTCTGTTGGGTCTCTGCACACACACACGCACACACACACACACACACACACACACACACACACACTGGGGATAGCAGTGACGTTGCTGGTCTAAACCCAGCTGTGGCACTCCTTCCATCTGCACCTTACAGCAGCACGCAGACAGATTAACACACAGCTGATCTGCTGCGTCACACACACACACACACACACACACACACACACACACACACACACATTGAATCATTAAATTCTCAGGCTGACTTTACTTCTTAAGTGTTTGCACTCCAGCTTCAAAGCTAATGTAGCATGTAGCTAACAATGGATTAAAATTTATAGATGCTACACCCATGGGTGTAGTGTAACCATGGAAATGTGTGTAGTGTAACCATGGAAATGTGTGTAGTGTAACCATGGAAATGTGTGTAGTGTAACCATGGAAATGTGTGTAGTGTAACCATGGACATGTGTGTAGTGTAACCATGGAATTGGATTGATCCACTTATCAGTAATAATAATTCTTCTTTCTATCATCCAGATTATCACAGTTGGGCAGCAAGAGTCGACACTATTTACAGATTTCCCTACAACATCTGGATCACTGTGAGGACAACAACTGGATTTCAGTCAAAAAGAACATAAACTACAGTTAGATGCAATCCACTTGCTCACCTGTATGAGCTTCCTGCAGTGACCTCCTCCTTAATTTGCCTGTTAAGAGCGTCCACCGCCTCCCTTCCCTTTCCCACGCTAACGGGGGCCTCCCCTGACCCCTCCTTCCCTGTGGTGACCTTGTTCTCCTTCTCCACTCTCTTTGCCTGCCTCTTCTTCCTCTCTCCCACCAGCATCTCCTTCTCCTGCACCTTGTCGGCGGTCTGGCTCTTCTCCAGGCCACTCTCCGGTGCCGGTTTGGGTATCCAAGGGTGGTCACCCTTCCTGGGCAGAGGCCAAGGCTTGTAGTCCTGCCGGTATTGGGTCTGGCTGTCGAAGGGCACCTCTGGGTTGTGATATTCGCTCTTCGGCTTGCAGCTTGGCTCCGGCCGAACCTTCCACGCCTTGAAGTCCTGCCGCATGACAGACCCGGCAGCTTCTTCGCGCCCATCCCGGGTCACTTCCTGTCGAGCTCTGTCCCGTTCTTGATCCCGCTCTTGACTTCTCTCCTGCAGCCGGTCTCGGGTTCTGTCTCGGGTTCGATCTTTCTCCCGATCTCTCTCACGATTTCTTTCCCGATCTCTTTCCCGCTCTCGCTCCCTATCCTTCTGCAGCTGCTGAGTCTCCTCCGATGCCTCCGAGTACTTGACGAAGACCAGTGGCACGGCGATGTCGGCCTTGTCCAGCTGGCTCCAGAATCGGGCCATGCAGCACGCCCTGGCGATGCACGGCCACGCCATGACCCCTACAAACCCTCAAATCCCACCGAAAACCCCTCCGTACCTCCCTAACTCCCCCTCCCCTACCTCCCCGTCCCCCTTCTTCTATTCTGTCACCCCCCTCCTCCTCCTGCTGTCCTCGAGCTGCAGCCGTGTCTCGCCCTCTCGCTCGTCCAGCTGATCAGTGAAAGCCTGGAGCTGTTCGTGCTGAATCTGCACAGCGGAGTGAATCTGCTCTGAGCGACTGAAATGGCGGAGCTTCTGCTTCGCTTTCGCCTTTTAAACCCCCCCCCATCTCCCCTTCTCCTGCTCCTGTCCCCTCCCCATCTCCATCTGTCTGCAGTGGGCGGAGACAGACACAAAGAGAGAGAGAGAGAGAGAGAGAGAGAGAGTGAAACAGAGAGAGAGAGAGAGAGAGAGAGAGTGAGAGTGAGAGTGAGAGAGAGAGAGAAAGGAGAGAGAGAGGAGAGAGAGAGAGAGAGAGAGTGAAACAGAGAGAGAGAGAGAGAGAGAGAGAGAGAAAGGAGAGAGAGTGAAACAGAGAGAGAGAGAGAGAGAGAGAGAGAGATAGAAAGGAGAGAGAGTGAAACAGAGAGAGAGAGAAAGAGAGGGAGTGAGAGAGAGAGAGAGAGAGAGAGAAAGGAGAGAGAGTGAAACAGAGAGAGAGAGAGAGAGAGAGAGAGAGAGAGAGAGAAAGGAGAGAGAGTGAAACAGAGAGAGAGAGAAAGAGAGGGAGTGAGAGAGAGAGAGAGAGAGAAAGGAGAGAGAGTGAAACAGAGAGAGAGAGAGAGAGAGAGAGAGAGAGAGAGAGAGAGAAAGGAGAGAGAGTGAAACAGAGAGAGAGAGAAAGAGAGGGAGTGAGAGAGAGAGAGAGAGAGAAAGGAGAGAGAGTGAAACAGAGAGAGAGAGAAAGAGAGGGAGTGAGAGAGAGAGAGAGAGAGAAAGGAGAGAGAGTGAAACAGAGAGAGAGAGAGAGAGAGAGAGAGAGAGAGAGAGAGAAAGGAGAGAGAGTGAAACAGAGAGAGAGAGAAAGAGAGGGAGTGAGAGAGAGAGAGAGAGAGAAAGGAGAGAGAGTGAAACAGAGAGAGAGAGAGAGAGAGAGAGTGAGAGAGAGAGAGAGAGAGAAAGGAGAGAGAGAGAAACAGAGAGAGAGAGAAAGAGAGGGAGTGAGAGAGAGAGAGAGAGAGAGGGGGGGGGGGGAGCTTTTCTCTGCTGAACTCAACATCCACATGATAAAAACACATCACAGAGAGCTTGAAGGATCTTTCAGGAAGCACAGCAGGCTTACATTCAGAAAGTGTGATGAAACTCAATATACCAATTAATCTCAATATTCAGCAAATCTTTTATTTGTAAAGCACAATCTTGAATTTACAAAGATATGCAAAACATTTTGCCATAGAGCTCAGAGCACAACGATCTAGAATATATATGTGTTTTTTTGTCGCTAACAACACTGAATGCCTGTGACCTTCGACCCCTCAGGCGGCGCTGCATTAAAAACCCACATCATTCTGTAACGGATATTCCCACATGGGCTCAGGAACACTTCGGAAAACCACTGTCAGTGAACTCAGTTCGTCGCTCCGTCTACAAGTGCAGGTTAAAACTCTGCCATGCAAAGCGAAGCCACATATCAACACCACCCAGAAACGCCGCCGGCTTCTCTGGGCCGAGCTCATCTGAGATGGACTGACGCAGAGTGGAAAAGTGTCCTGTGGTCTGACGCGTCCACATTTCACACTGTTTCTGGAAATCATGGACGTCGTGTCCTCCAGACCAAAGAGGAAAAGGACTGTCCGGATTGTTTTCAGCTCAAAGTTCAAAAGCCAGCATCTCTGATGGTGGTGGTGGGGGGGGGGGGGGGGGGGGGGGGGGGGGGGGGGGGGTGTTAGTGCCCATGGCAGGGGTAACCTGCACATCTGTGAAGGCCCCATTAATGCTGAAAGGTACATACAGGTTTTGGAGCAACATCTGCTGCCATCCAAGCCCCTGTCCCAACTTCTCTGGAACGTGTTGCAGGCATCAAATTCAAAATGAGTGAATATTTGCAAAAACAGTAAAGTTTATCTGTTTGAACATTAAATATCTCGTCTTTGTAGTGGATTCCATTGAATGTAGGTTGAAAAGGATTTGCAAATCATCATATTCTGTTTTTATTTATGTTTTACACAACGTCCCAACTTCACTGGAATTGTGTGTAGGAAAAAATCTTTTTACACTGACTTTCTTTGTAGGTTAAAGTTTTTCCTTCTCCTGTAAAATGACTGTTTTGGAGATGGAGTGATGATATCAGATGTACAGTAAGTGAAGGAGACGGGAGCTGAGGGTGGTGGGGTGCGGTTTTCTGTGCTGTTATCTGTAGAGCGTGTGCTGTTATATAAGAGCTCCATCTCTCCACGTTCGACTTTTTACGAGGCTGAAGTCGCTTCTCATTCGCCAGCTTCTTGTTCTAATTTCCCAGTTCCGCCTTAAATCATGCCTGAGAAGAAAGATGGTCCTTCAAGGGTTCCTTAATAAAGACAATGTTTCTATATAGAGCCAGGAACCCTTTGCGTCCTAAACCATTCTTTGCATGGTGAAAGGTTCTTCAGATTGATTGAGAATGTTATATATATATGGTTCTATAGAGAACCTGTTTTAGAAAGGGTTTCATATAGCACCAAAAAGGGTTCTTCTATTGTCACGATTTCAAGCTTATAACATTTCACCACGCAAAGAATCACTTAAGCATGCAAATGTTTATAGTTCTATAGTTCTCTAGAACTATTGTCTTTACTAAAGAACCCTTGAAGAACCGTCTGTTTTAAGAGTGCACATGAAGAACCAAATGCAAAGACTGACATTTATAAAACAAAACGGTAACATGTTACTGTAGGGCGCTGTTCATTTATCATAGCCTACATTACACCTACATAAGCTTGTCATGACAACTGACATAACCCTACATAACTGTTTATAAATGCTTGTTCCAATAAGCGTCATTCTTTATAAAGGTTACGTCGCCAATTTTGATCAAAGTCAGCTAAAGTAGCCTTTATAACAGATGATACCTGTTGTAATAAGCATTTATAGACAGTTATGTAGCGTTATGTCAGTTGTCATGACAAGCTTATGTAGGTATCATGTAGCCTTACAAACAGCACTTTACAGTAAAGTGTTACCAACAGAACCTTACATTAAAAATACAGTCAGAAAGCAGGAAACCACAGTGGAACCTAATGAAGCTCTAATCAACAGTTATTAATGCTGCGTTCTGCATTGAGTGGTCCGTTGTTCTGTGTGACGGAACCACATGTTCTTGTGTTTTCCTTCAGGCTCTTTAGCCACCTGTCCAGACTCAGTGGAGGTCAGTGCTGAACCTGCCTGACTGTTAGAACTACATAGTTAGTATGGCTCTCCAAAGGTTCTTTACTTAAGGCAATGGTTCTATTTAGAACTATGAGTTCTACACAGAACCATATCATGCTTATGTGGTTCGTTGTGTGGTGAAATGTGCAATACTCCATTAGTGCTCATTCGTTCCCTCCTACATCTATTCATTCAATATCATTCTTTCTTTATTTCTTTCTTTCTTTAGTGAAATGATTTTCCATTCATTCATTCATTCATTCATTCATTCATTCATTCATTCATTTGTTCGTTCAATATCATTCTTTCTTTCTTTCTTTAGTGAAATGATTTTCCATTCCATTAAATGACCATTCATTCATTCATTCATTCATTCATTCATTCATTCATTCATTCGTTCATTCATTCATTCATTTGTTCATTCAATATCATTCTTTCTTTCTTTAGTGAAATGATTTTCCATTCCATTAAATGACCATTCATTCATTCATTCATTCATTCATTCATTCATTCGTTCATTCATTCATTCATTCGTTCATTCATTCGTTCATTCATTCATTTGTTCATTCAATATCATTAATTCTTTCTTTCTTTAGTGAAATGATTTTCCATTCCATTAAATGACCATTCATTCATTCATTCATTCATTCATTTCTTCATTCGTTCATTCATTCATTTCTTCATTCGTTCATTTGTTCATTCAATATCATTCTTTCTTTATTTCTTTCTTTCTTTAGTGAAATGATTTTCCATTCATTCATTCATTCATTCATTCCTTCATTCATTCATTCATTTGTTCGTTCAATATCATTCTTTCTTTCTTTCTTTAGTGAAATGATTTTCCATTCCATTAAATGACCATTCATTCATTCATTCATTCATTCATTCATTCATTCATTCATTCGTTCATTCATTCATTCATTCATTCATTCATTCATTCATTGTCCTGTGTACAAATTCACATATTGACAACTCACTCACTCATGCATTCTGTATTTTTTCATTCATTCATTCACTTATTTGTTCTTCCTTCCTTTCTTTCTTTCTGGTCCAGTGTTCTGTGTGAGGGAACCAGATGTTCTTGTGTTTTCCTTCAGGCTCCTTAGCCACCTGTCCAGACTCAGTGGTGAACCGTGACTGTTAGAACTACATAGTTAGTTTGGCTCTCCAAAGGTTCCTTAGCAAAGACAATGGTTCTATTTAGAAGCACTTCATGCCTCTATGATTCTTGTGTGGTAAAATGGTCCTTAAGATAAGATAAGATCATCTTTATCAGCAGCAGACACACACACACACACACACACACACACACACACACACACACACACACACACCACACACACACACACACACCACACACACACACACACACCACACACACCACACACACACACACACCACACACACCACACACACACACACACCACACACACCACACACACACACACACACACCACACACACACACACACACACACACAAACACACACACACACACACACACACCACACACACCACACACACACCACACACACACACACACACACACACACACACACACACCACACACACACACACACACCACACACACACACACACACACACACACACACACACACACACACACACCACACACACACACACACACACACACACCACACACACACACACACACACACACACAAACACACACACACACACACACACACACACTCACACCACACACACCACACACACACACACACACACCACACACACACACACACACACACACACACACAAACACACACACACACACACACACCACACACACCACACACACACACACACACACACACACACACACACACCACACACACCACACACACACACACACCTATACTTGTAATTATCTCTTAAGGGGGACACCAGTCAGGGACATGCTATTCGGGGACACCACTTTCCCGTGGTCCTACAGACATGAAAAAAATCATGCAAGTATAATTAAAATTAAGAAACACCAAGATCATCTCAGATTTTTGATTTAACCAAGTAAGTTTCCCAGTGTGTTCTGATTCTGCCAAATGGGGACTTGGGACTAAATTTGCATAACACAGAAATTCTGTGATTATTATAACTTCCTGAGGACGGTACTTGGGACCGAATTTGCATACACACAGATCAGTTAAATAACATCAGGGGGACATTTAAAATCATTAAACTCCAAATGTAACTCAAAATATTTGTAGTTTCTTTAAGTGCATACACAAGACAGCCATCTTGGTTTAACAAATTATTCCTTTTTTTTCCAGTCAAATAAATGTATTTTGTATTCACATAACACAATCCTAGTCTATAGCACTGTGATTTAGTCTAGAGCGCTTTAGACAGTTTTTAGCTTCAATGGACAAAGAACTACTACATGCCCATATACCATTTTCACTGCCCTACAAAACTTGAACTTATTTTTGTCCTTTTAAATTTAGAACACATGAAAGCAACAATGCGATTGTGAACAGTGTGCCAAAACCTTTTTATTTTTTATTTGGAAAAGTCAGCTCTTACACGTATACACCAATCAGATATAACATTCTGACCACCTCCTTGTTTCTATGCTCATTGTCCATTTTATCAGCTCCACTTACTGTATAGCTGCACTTTGTAGTTCTACAGTTACAGACTGTAGTCCATCTGTTTCTCTGATACTTTGTTAGCCCCCTAAACACTGTGTCTACTCACTGTCCACTCTATTAGACACTCCTACCTTGTCGGTCCACCTTGTAGATGTAAAGTCAGAGACGACAGCTCATCTGCTGCTGCACAGTTTGTGTTGGTCATCCTCTAGTCCTTCATCAGTGGTCACAGGACGCTGCCCACAGGATGCTGCCCACAGGGTGCTGCCCACAGGGTGCTGCCCACAGGGTGCTGCCCACAGGACGCTGTTGGCTGGATATTTTTGGTTGGTGGACTATTCTCAGTCCAGCAGTGATACTGAGGTGTTTAAAAACTCCAGCAGCGCTTCTGTGTCTGATCCACTCAGACCAGCACAACACACACTAACACAACACCACCACGTCAGTGTTACTGCAGTGCTGAGAATGACCCACCACCCAAATAGTACCTGCTCTGTGAGGGTCCATGGGGGTCCTGACCACTGAAGAACAGGGTAACAGAGTATCAGAGAAACAGATGGACTACAGTCTGTAACTGTAGAACTACAGAGTGCAGCTATACAGTAAGTGGAGCTGATAAAGTGGACAGTGTGTAGAAACGAGCAGGTGGTCAGAATGTTATGCCTTATCAGTGTATTTACATGTTTTTCAAATGAAATAAACAAAAAAAAAAAATACAAATTGTGGCTCAAATCTCTCTTGTAAGCCACAACGCATTTGTGAACATAGAATTTGACACTCTGCCAATCTCTGTTTTTAAGCGCTGAAGGCTCAGCTCTTTTGCACTGTTCGCAAGGTAGCTTCCCTGGGACACGGCATGAAGTGATAAAGTTTTTCAGGTGTGTTTCCACGGCCTGGATCTCAATCACTTCAACAGCTTTTCTTCTTTTCTGTACATGTGTTTTACCTAAGTATGAGAAATAAATATTATTATAAAGGAAAACACAGAACAGTGATTAAGTAAATAGTGAATTTGTTGAACTGTTTCAATCATGTTGTTGAACTCTCACAAGAAATTATTAAAATTATTTTGTGTGGACATTACATTGGTATTTAAAACTTCAGATGCAAGCATAAGAACCGCTGATAATCATCACTCACAAAAGTTAATAAGACAAACAACAGCAAAAGAACAAAGTATACTAGGAGTGTTAAAAATCAATTTTCTGACAATTTGTGGCTTTAAAATGATCTGCCAGTTTAGTACCCCGTATTAACACTGTCTGGCCATTTTATCAGTAATCATACTATACAGATGCATTACATATGTGTACCATTACTAACTGTAGCTCACACGTTGCTTGAAAAGTCAAGCTGTGGTGTTAGAGATCATCACACAATTACAGGAAGAAACGATCAGTCATTTCAACAAACTCAAACACACACAGAAACGTTCATGTGGGATGAGGTCAAATGGCGAGAGAGATTAATAGATCTATGGATTAGATGTAAATGAAATGAAATGCTGATTATTTTGTCCTGTAATTGTGTGATGGTCTCTAACACTGCAGCTTGATGCAGGAGCAGAAACACCGTGGGCCATTTGCTGTGAAGGAGAACTACACTTTCCTCAACACTTACACTTTTCCTTAACTACCCAAATCACAATCAGACCTAATGAGCATTTCTGTTCATTATCTCATCACTCTAACATATAAAAACCAGTCAGACAGTCTCAGGGACATATTAGCAGCTTGTGTCTATTACATTACTTTGTGCACAAATCAAAAAACCAAATAACGCATGTTGAGTTAAAAAGAAAACATGACCACGATTAAAAGAAATGAGGGAACGATTTAAGAAATCGTAACCACAAATAAAAGAAAAACGTGTGTACGAACTGCAAAATGTTCTCTCAAGTTTATTTTTTTTCCTCCGTCCCCTCCAGGGCTCCATAATATATGGAAACTATGCTGCAAGAACAGCCAGTTTTGAATTCAGGTTCTGCATCACCGGAACCAACCTATTCAGCTTACTGCCTATTTACACTGAGGTTCTAAAAAGTCTTTCACTTCTGAATGAGGTGCAAAGCACAATCTAATCTGAACAGAGATAACTGATCATATTTCAATCTTAGAGGCATAGAAACAAAAACCTGTTTAATTTTGTTTAAAAGAAAGAGGCTGGGTTGGGAAATGGTCATGTAGAAATGATTTTGACCACTCAAGTAATAAGTAGACCTCAAGAAAAAAAAAAAAACAATTAAATGTGTCATATAGTCCGTTTAAGCAATGACCAGTGGCAAAAAATAATATAAAATCTGTTCACTGTGGTCACTAAAACATGAGGTTTAGGCGATTTAACTTCATATCTTTATTTTGTGTTGAATGACAATTTTATTTATACTAGATTACACTATTCCTTTAATTAATTCAGTGCAAAAATGTAAAAGACAGATAATTTAGAAGATGTTCCTGTTTTTCTGATGACATGTAATCAGGTAAGAAATACAGTGAAATAAGGTGTCCTGCCTGGCTCTGCCATTGTTGCTGCTTAGTGAGTTTTGTTTCCACAGCTACAGTTTTAAGAGAGAATTTTTTTCAGCATAGCTTTCATACCAACTGTTTCATTTAACTTGTCATACCAGTGACCCTGACCTATGCCAATGCAACAGGCACAGCAGTGTTGCTGTGTACACCTATCGGCCACTTTATCAGATATCTGTACTTGATAATGATAAGGTATGTGGTCCTAACAGGCTCAGAACTGCTGCAGACTCCATCATTCTCTATCACTTCAGGACTTTTATTTAGATCCATAACTTCAAGGTTGCTTCTCTCTGTAACACCCATGACACCTGAAGATGTGCTATGAGGGACAAGATTAGAGGGGGTAGCTTCATCCACAGAAGACAGACACCTCCATTTCACTGGTTTACGGGAGGTACTACTCTCTGAACTACTTTTGTTCCCTTCATCTCTAGAGTCAAGGACGTACTCCTCTCCACTGTCTAAAGTAGAATCAAATAGCTCATCTGAATCTTCAGGAACAAACCCTCTCATCTAAAAATCAATATTACAAGGGTAATTTTTGAAATGCATCAGAACATCAGAAATTAAAAGGCAAATTCATAAACCAAGCCTATATGACAAGTATTTGTCTCCTGCATGATTTTCTGAATATTTACTTTTTTCATGGATTGCTGAAAGACACATGACTACTGAATTGGGATTCCAATATAATATACACCATATTGCCAAAAGTATTCAGTCACCCATCCAAATAATTGAATTCAGGTATTCCAATCACTTCCATGGCCACAGGTGTATAAAGCCGAGCCCCTAGGCCTGCAGACTGCTTCTACAGACATTAGTGAAAGAATGGGTCGCTCTCAGGAGCTCAGTGAATTCCAGCGTGGTGCTGTGATCGGACGCCACCTGTGCAGCAAGTCCAGTCGTGAAATTTCCTCACTACTAAATATTCCACAGTCAACTGTCAGTGGGATTATAACAAAGTGGAAGCGACTGGGAACGACAGCAACTCAGCTACAAAGTGGTCAGCCACGTAAAACGACAGAGCGGGGTCAGCGGATTCTGAGGGGCATAGTGCGCAGAGGTCACCGACTTTCTGCAGAGTCAATCACTACAGACCTCCAAACTTCATGTGGCCTTCAGATCAGCTCAAGAACAGCGTATAGAGCTTCATGGAATGGGTTTCCATGGCCGAGCAGCTGCATCCAAGCCTTACATCACCAAGTGCAATGCAAAGCGTCAAAGGCAGTGGTGCAAAGCGTCAAAGGCAGTGGTGGTGTGGGGTTGTTTTCAGGAGTTGGGCTCAGCCCCTTAGTTCCAGTGAAAGGAACTCTTAATGCTTTTAGCAGACCAAAAGATTTTGGACAGTTTCATGCTCCCAACCTCCCCAAACTATTATGCATATACAAAGAAATATTTTACAAGAATAAAATTACACAATTCTGAAAAGAGCTGTGAATTAGTTTCTAGTTTTGTGCCATACTACCTGATGTACAAATTATGGAAGATCTAGGATGTCTAGTAAAACAGTCACTACATTCTGCAGAATGAACATCATACCCATGTTCAGTCTCAGTGATTCTAGTGTCAAAGTATGGGCATGACTTGGCTCACTGCAAGAGGCATTGGCAAAAAGGAATTCAGTGGTGTATTTGAGAATTTCACAGGAGGATATCAGCCCAATCAGTTTAGAAGTAAACCTGGTGTTCAATTTGATCAAAGAGCAACAGAACAGGTGAAAATACAAAATCAAGCATACTTACGTCTAAAGAAAATGAAAATTAGATATGGAATGCCCCTTAGTCAATACCCAGACATAAATTCCACTGAGATATCATATTAAGTCAACTAAAGATCAAAACTTTTACCCCTTTCTGTAAAGAGCATTTACTTTACCTTATTTGCACAGATTGATGGAGATATGAGGTGTGCGAAATATTTCATGAAGCTCTATTTTAACTGCTGAAATGTTAAAAACTTCTCCTTTCACGATTCCAGATTGTGATAAACATCCTATATTATGTCACAGTTTGCCATAGAAATTAGAAGATATAACAAAAATAAATTTTTAATAATAATAATAAATTGCTGACTACATCTGAATATTGTGAATTTTTTCCCTCATCTTGCTTGGTGTGTAATAACCTTAACATGTGCTCATAGCACGACATTGCAGTGGCAGTGAGAGTTTGTTAAATAATGGCTGTTGTGTGTCTATGGCCTGCAGCTTTTTTAATGTTTTGAAGTTCACAATAGCGTTACTGTGTGTCTTTAACATTGCAATATACTGCATATACATTATACTGGCACATGCCCATAAATTAATTGAAATTTTAAGCTATGAATTAATATTCTAATGAAACTTATCTGCATTGGAATGAATATGAAATACTTACTAGAATACTTCTAGTCCTTCTTAATTTAGGTACACGCGCATGCTCGTCATCAGTATTTCCAGACGAAGAACTCTTCAATAAAAGAAGAAAAACATACAACATTGTTGAGGGAGTTGCAGAGTTAAATCAATGTAAAAAAGAAGCATGCTCATAACATAGTTAAATTGTCGGTAGATTTAATACTGTATGGAATGATTTAACTTCAGCCTGTTACATTTGTGCAACTAAGACTGGGAAGGTGCATTGATATGAGAGCCTATATTACGTTCTAACATTTCTTCTCAGAATTGTATGAAAGTTCATTCATTCTGAATTGTTAGTGTGCTATACTGTAATTAGAAACTTCTTGTCATTCAAAAGTTCAGCTGAGCCCATGTCCTGATTACAACTTCAGAAAGCTTTTAAAAACTAATGACTTTTAAAGAAATGTACCTGCCCAGAACTGCTGTTGTTGCTGTGATCCTTCAGAGGCTCTGACTGACGAGACATAGGGGTGACCCATGCAATCTTCTCAGGATTGGAATTTCTCATCTGTAAAGTTCAAATGTACATGACTACGAGAGACTTGAACATGAATAGGTAGAACAGGTAGCAAGAAGGAGTCTTGACTATGACAGTGGCTAATGATTCTCTTTGACAAAACAGCAAAACTGTGTCCTACTCTGTCATCTGTAATATTATATATTTTGGAATTAAAATGTGAGATAATGATAAAACATACTTTGCAAAGCCCAAGGTATGCTTAAAATCCTACACAATTTCAGTATTGAGTATATAACTTAGGCTGACAAGTATACACACACAAGTTAGTCAAGTATGAAAATGACCTTAAAGTAAGCAAAATCTGTACTGTGCTCTAAGAAGCACTTGTAGAAAATTCAGAGTTGGTGATTTTCATGCCTAACAAACACTTGTGAATAACCACAAGAGACTTACCTTATCACTTGCTGAGGAACATGCAGACAGAGCAGGTCTGGACTGCAATGGCAGACAGTCCTCTTGAGCACTGCTCTCTGAAATTGTGTCCTTCTTAGACCTCTGCAAATATATGGTACAATTTTACAAAATCATGAATTAGTACACAACTGAAGAGATGCTATGCAATTGAACAAAAACCCCTTTAAGAATATTATCCTTTAGACAAGAATGAGAACAATCAAAAGGCTTCAACTCCATACTTTAAACAGATTTTCAGAAAGTAGGTGGTTAAATCTTGGCCCGTCATGATCACTTTTGTCATACAAATAATAGTGATTAATGATTTAATTGTTCACTGTATGCAAGCCAAAAGTAGCTGAATTAGCTGATTAACCTGTGTTTGCTTAGTAGCTAAATAATAAATTACACTGTTGTGTGCATATACATACTCACAAGTGTCTACAGATTAATAAGTTATGAAAAGAATTATGAGTAGAGTTTTTCCCACAAAGAACTAAATCATCAAAACGAATTTTGCCATCATACATGCTAAAAACTTTAGAACTAGCTGCACTGTTAACCAAAACAAACATTACTCACTCTAAGTCATAACTGTTTTCATAAGCCTCATAATGTCATCAAGTATATTTATTTCCTCACCACAATGCACCCAGTTCAAATTCTGCTTTTTGTAACAATGACTGTGAAATCTAATGACTTACATAATTGTGATCATGTCAAATAAATTTAGCGTTTATGTAATAACTGTGACAAGCTTACATTAATGAGGTACATCAATAGTTCCATTCAACAACAGTGAATACAAAAATTAAAAAAAAAAAATGAATTCAAGGTCAAAAATACTTTGAGGACGCCTAACACACTTTATGACCGTCTAATTATCACAGCTCAAGATATACTTTTCCCCTTTGATTTTCTAATTCTACATATACTGTAAAGATGCTAAATTCAATTTCAACCTTGTTGGCAATTTTCAGATCTAAGAAACACTTGGGAATGACCACAAGAGACTTACTTGATCACTTGCTAAGGAACAAGCAAACAGAACAGGTCCTGATTGCAACAGCTGATAGTTCTCTTGAGCACTGTTTTCTGATATTGTGTTCTTTCCAGTCCTCTGTAAATATATGGTACAAATAGACAGCAAGTGTGACCAAAGTACAAGAAATGCTACGTAATTTAAAGATAAGTTCTCTGTTTATGTATAAAAATATTGACACTTTAGAATCACAATGAGACAAATCAGAAATCTTCAGCTCCAGACATTGACCTGGATTATCTGCTGGATTTTCATCTTTGGTTGGAATAAAATTGGTCCTTAATTACATACAAAATGTATTTACAAACAGTAAACAAGATTAAGAAACTGAATTCTAAAACTTACAGACTGAGGTAAAAGATTTCAACATTAAAATCGGACATTTAGACAGGCTTTATAATGCTTACATCTGTCACTCAAAGTGCTTATGCACATTAAGGCCTAAACATTCTTTGTGAGGACACTTAACACATTTTGTGACCAGGACACAATTCAAAGACAGACTTCCTATATACATAACACTTCTATTACATTGGACCAAACATAAAGCAGAAGACATGTTACAACTTTGCAAAACTCAAACATGCACTGAGATATGCAAATGTAGTGTTTCCTCACTGCTTACACACATTAAGGCCTAAACATTCTTTGTGAGGACGCTTAACACATTTTGTGACCATGTGACTTGTGGGGACACTATCCTGGCTGAGAGTATTTTCCCAACATCTCTCTCATTTACACATATTTAACCAAACCCTGCATCGTGGGGACTCCGTGAAGTCATCACATACAACAAACATAACTGACAAAATATGATGTTCTGGAACTTCCAAACTTGCTCACGATATACTTTTGCCCTTTCATTTTCTAATTCTATATATCATAAAGCTACACGTATCAAAGTTGGCTGTTTTCATATCTAAGGAACACCTGTCAATGACCAAAAGAGGCTTACCTGATCACTTGCTGAGGAACAAGTAGATAGAACAGGTTCTGACGGGGATGGTGGCTGATTCTCTTTGATGTTACTCTTGGAAACTGTGTCCTCCCTGATTTGTTCAAATATGGTACATTGAGAAATTAACCAAGAAATTCAAAGACAGACTTCATATACACATAACACTTCTATTACATTGGACCAAACATAAAGCAGAAGACATGTTACAACTTTGCAAAACTCAAACATGCACTGAGATATGCAAATGTAGTGTTTCCTCACTGCTTACACACATTAAGGCCTAAACATTCTTTGTGAGGACGCTTAACACATTTTGTGACCATGTGACTTGTGGGGACACTAGGCTAGCTAACAGTATTTTCCCAACATCTCTCTCATTTACACATATTTAACCAAAGCCTGCATTGTGGGGACTCCGTGAAGTCATCACATACATTAAACATAACTGACAAAATATGACGTTCTGGAACTTCCAAACTTGCTCACGACATACTTTTGCCCTTTCATTTTCTAATTTTATATATCGTAAAGCAACATGTATCAAAGTTGGCTGTTTTCACATCTAAGGAACACCTGTCAATGACCAAAAGAGGCTTACCTGATCACTTGCTGAGGAACAAGTAGATAGAACAGGTTCTAACGGGGATGGTGGCTGACTCTCTTTGATGTTACTCTTGGAAACTGTGTCCTCCCTGACCTGTTCAAATATGGTACATTGAGAAATTAACCAAGAAATTCAAAGACAGACTTCCTATATACAAATAACACTTCTATTACATTGGACCAAACATAAAGCAGAAGACATGTTACAACTTTGTAAAACTCAAAACATGCACTGAGATATGCAAATGTAATGTTTCCTCACTGCTTACACACATTAAGGCCTAAACATTCTTTGTGAGGACGCTTAACACATTTTGTGACCATGTGACTTGTGGGGACACTATCCTAGCTGAGAGTATTTTCCCAACATCTCTCTCATTTACACATATTTAACCAAAGCCTGCATTGTGGGGACTCTGTGAAGTCATCACATACAACAAACATAACTGACAAAATATGCCGTTCTAGAACTTCCAAACTTGCTCACGATATACTTTTGCCCTTTCATTTTCTAATTCTATATATCGTAAAGCTACACGTATCAAAGTTGGCTGTTTTCACATCTAAGGAACACTTGTCAATGACCAAAAGAGGCTTACCTGATCACTTGCTGAGGAACAAGTAGATAGAACAGGTTCTGACGGGGATGGTGGCTGACTCTCTTTGATGTTACTCTTGGAAACTGTGTCCTCCCTGATTTGTTCAAATATGGTACATTGAGAAATTAACCAAGAAATTCAAAGACAGACTTCATATACACATAACACTTCTATTACATTGGACCAAACATAAAGCAGAAGACATGTTACAACTTTGCAAAACTCAAACATGCACTGAGATATGCAAATGTAGTGTTTCCTCACTGCTTACACACATTAAGGCCTAAACATTCTTTGTGAGGACGCTTAACACATTTTGTGACCATGTGACTTGTGGGGACACTAGGCTAGCTAACAGTATTTTCCCAACATCTCTCTCATTTACACATATTTAACCAAAGCCTGCATTGTGGGGACTCCGTGAAGTCATCACATACATTAAACATAACTGACAAAATATGACGTTCTGGAACTTCCAAACTTGCTCACGACATACTTTTGCCCTTTCATTTTCTAATTCTATATATCGTAAAGCTACACATATCAAAGTTGGCTGTTTTCCTATCTAAGGAACACCTGTCAATGACCAAAAGTCACCTGATCACTTGCTGAGGAACAAGTAGATAGAACAGGTTCTAACGGGGATGGTGGCTGACTCTCTTTGGTGTTACTCTTGGAAACTGTGTGCCATTATTGTTTTCCACATCAAATGGATGCTCTCTCTCGTCCACTAAGCGAGGAACAGGAAGCTAATATTCTCATTTACCTCCAATATATCATATCTTTCCCACTTTAGCTAGAACGTGATATTACTCAGGAGACAAACTTGTTGATTGTCTTATTTACCACAGGACTGATCTCAATGCAACCACATGACATCACAGTGTGACAATGAGGGCCTAGTCATACAGGAACTTTGCCTATTTGCCATATTCTTTTATAATAAACATTTCTTTCTTGTTTATATA
Source organism: Pygocentrus nattereri (assembly GCF_015220715.1). Classification (NCBI taxonomy): domain Eukaryota; kingdom Metazoa; phylum Chordata; class Actinopteri; order Characiformes; family Serrasalmidae; genus Pygocentrus; species Pygocentrus nattereri. The sequence continues at coordinate 1,545,342 of NC_051228.1, forward strand.
TAATAATTTAATAGCACTGTAATATGCATAATAGTATTTTAATAGTATTGGATATGTACACTGTTGCAAGTATTAACAGCCTGGGTTCCCTTAAATTTTCCTACTCGTTACTTCTCTGTGAGAAAGCAAACAGTAGGTTTAAAGATTGAGATTTAAGTTTTATTACAGCCAATCAAAAGTACTGCAACATGCAGAATTTAACTGCTCTTGTTCTTTCAGCTCTAGAAAACTGGAGACTCTGATGTACAGAAACTACGTTTTTAAGAAAAACAGCTGATTTCAGCCCTGCAGTGCAGGAAAGGCACTAGATTCACACAATTACTAGCTGATTAAAACATGTAAGGGCTCCCCAGTAAAACATCTCAGCATGTTGTTCTGTTTGTCTGATCTGCTGCAGAAAGTGCTCAGAACTACAGGTCTGCAGGACCACCTCTCAACCAACACCAGCACCATGCCCTCCCCTCCCCCCACTGCTGACCTGCTCTGCTCTCCCTGCGCTCTCTCCCCTCCCCCCACCCCCTCCCCCCACCGCTGCTCTGCTCGCTCTCTCGCGCTCTGCCCCTCCCCCCTCCTCCCCACTCTGGGCGAAACCCGGGCAGCGAGGCTGTAACAGCGCTGCGCTCCGAACAGAGTTCGGCTCTTTCCGCCTGTCAGTACTTACGGCGGAAATACCCGAAGTCATACACGATTTAATGATTGGTTGGACTCTGCAGAATCTGCCTAGCAACCAATACGCACTTTGACTTTGGTCGCATTCGGGCCACAACTTTTAAAGAAATAAGACAGAAACTTCATCTGTGAAGTTTTATGAAATGTAATTACATGAAAACAGACATGAACTGATTATATGAATTTCCGCGGGGAAAAGCCCACTAATCACACAGATTTTAAGTCCAAACCCAGCTTAGATGGTCTTGCCAACCGATTTAATGGGGAAAAGGACATATGATAATGCCTCATATGAATTGGTGACAAATGCCAACAAAGTGTTTTTATTACACAGACAGGAACATTTGCCCGTGTAGGGGAAACAGAAGCGTAGGGAATACGTGATGTTACCTTACAGCAGTGCGTCTAAAAATATGTTTAGCGTCTAAAACGCTGTTTAGTCGCCAAACTCGCCGGTGTAACTGAGCTGTCAGCGAACGCTCCGAGGCTCCGAGGCTGAGCTGTCAGCGCTGCTCCTCCGCCCCCCCCTGCCCGGCTCGCTCCGCTAGCCTAGCCTAGCCTAATTAGCAGCGTTCATTCGGGAAACTAACGCCTAAGAACCGAATTCCATGTCCTTTCCCGAGTCTTAAGGATAAACAAACGTCTTCAAACACACAAAAAAACACAAACCAGCATAAATAGCGAATTCCTTACCTTTCTGTCCGTTTGGACGAAGCAGAGAAAATCACCAATTAGCCACACAGCCGTGCAGGAGGAAGCGAGGCAGGATGGGAAATGTAGTTTTCGGCGAATTCCTGTCGTAGTGTTCACGGACCAAGAGAGCAGCTTCAAAAAACTACAACGCCATTTTAAAACTTCAGAATGTGGCTTTCTCGCGCAGCTGCGTTAGCTGATTTCACTCTTTACAAACACGTTATAAAAATGCAAAAATGCATGAATATACTCTGAAAAACTGTAGAACTATGACTGTAACTCACATTTTACGAATTATTAGCTTTACTGCTGCACAAAAATAAGTAGCTGTACTGACTTACTGAATGCTCAGCATGTTAACACTATTACACATAAAACACGATTAAGTTAACAATTCTGTTAGACTTAATAATTACTCTATATAGATTTTATGGTGTAATATACATTAGGAATGTACTATACATGTTTATCAGACCAAAAAACTGGACATTTTGTGGGAATTCATATTACCTTCACAGCTGAACATGTTCGTTTTAAGCGCTAGGTCTGTTTACCTACTAGTGCGCATGCGCAGTGTTCCCCTCAGGGCGGATTTGCATAAATTAGACTTGCATAGTGTGTTAAGCGAGCGGGCGTGGCCCCATCCCTTGCAAAACCAGCTCCAGACTACAGAGGCCGCTGTGGAGCACAGCTTCACACACACACTTCAGTTCCAAACCTTCCTCCTGGGCTTTAGCTAAATCAAGCGCGAGGCACCTAGTCATACCCTCTGCTACACGTTTTAAGGGGTCTCCCTCATGGGGACCATGGTTTTTGTCCCCATAACGTTTTGCGTCCCCATTTGGTTGGTGTGTAAACAGGGTTGTGTCCCCATGAAAATAGGAAAACAAGTCCACACACCACACACACACACACACACACACACACACACACAAACACACACACACACACACACACACACACACACACACACACACACACACACACACACACACACACACACACACACACTTTCTAAGCCACTTCTCCCTCAGGGTCGTGGGAGTGCTGGAGCCTATTCCAGCGGACATCGGGCAGAAGGCAGGATACACCCTGGACAGGTCGCCAGTCCATTGCAGGGCATGTACATATACATATATATACACTATACACACATATATATTTTACTAAAGATAAACAATAACTTTATAAACTACAAACTTTACCCTTCAAAAAATGAATAATTTAAACATTATAAATAATAATAAAACCACTATGAGGATATTTTAAACATATTGCACATGACGTATTGCTCTGATACAGAATATGTGGTATATGGCTCTATATAGCACCAAAAGGGCGTTTGCTATTGTTATGATGACCTTTTTGGTGCTATATAGAACCATTTTTAAACGGTTCTGCTTTCCAAGCGGGTAGTAGAACCTAAAGCGGCCGTCAGGTTTTCTGCCGCCATCTGTCCCGATTTAATTTCACTTCTTCACGTTTTCTCTTCTTTGACTCTCTTTCTTTCTCTCGTGCTAAATAAAAAGTCTGATCCTCCGTTTTGTCAAAGTCTGGGTTCTCAAACTTCTCCAAATAAAACGGTCAGCAGGCACCGGGAGTGACTGGAACACCTGAATTCGGTGATTTGGATGGGTGAGTGAGATGGAATGGAAAGGGCGACTCTACAGATTCAGGAAATGTTTGAACTGGATTTCTGAGCTGGATTATCACAAAGATACAAACACACATATATGAAAACACTGAATCTGACACGAGGGCATTGTTCCAGATTTTCCACTGTTTTCCATCATCAGCATTCCATATAAGCTCAGAAGACTCGTGTAGGTTCTCTGGTGGTTCTGGATGGTAAATAAAGTGTCTATATCTGTGTTGTAGTCATGGCGACGCCTGGTTCCCATCACCCCCACTGTAAAGACGTGAGTGGTATTCACACAACTTTGCAGTTCGTCCTGCTGTATTGTGGACTGTGTGCTTCAGTTTACTATAAGTATCTGTGCTCCACTGATCATCTGGTTGGATCTGGGTCAAAAGTCTGAATGGCTTGATAGAGAGAGTGAGTGTTGGGTAATTAACCCTTACACTGAGGTGAGAGTGCAGATAAAGTGTGAGAGGAAGGTAGACTTTGTCCTCTTTGCTGGATTCTGCTCGGGTCTCGAACTCTTCTGCTTCTCTTCTGCTGAGGCTCATTGCTTTTCTGCCATGAAGATCGACTTCGCTCCAGTTGATATTCCTCTGAATAGGAGGCTGCAGACAGCCGCCGTGCTGAAGTGGGTCTTCTGCTTCCTCGCTCTGGGTGAGTGTGTGTGTCTGTGTGTGTGTGTGTGTGTGTGTGTGTGTGTGGGGGGGGGTTATAGGGTTTGACGTGCTTCCTGCAGGAACATGCTGAGAGCGTTCCACCAACATTTTGGTCCAATGCTCTAACAGCTGCTCTAAACAGCACTGGAAAGACTCTGTGTGTCTGTAATGAAATAATTTGTGGGGAAATATATTTTTAACTTTGTGAAAAAGTTTGAGAGGTTTTGGGTGGACTCCTCCTGAGCGCTGTGCTCAGTAAAGTACAGTCTGATAAGGCGCAGTAAACGACTGCACAACAGCCCGGCAGTGAGATTATCAGACCGAACGAAGCCTCTGAGCAGCTCCTGCTGTAAATAAATAAATAAGTGACCCTTATTGATCCCACAACGGGGAAACTTCACCTCCTCATTTAACCCATCCCTGAAGTGAAACACCACATACACACTAGTGAGCACACACACACTAGGGGGCAGTGAGCACACTTGCCCGGAGCGGTGGGCAGCCCTATCCACAGCACCCGGGGAGCAGTTGGGGGTTTGGTGTCTCCCTCAAGGACACCTCAGTCATGGACTGTCGGCTCTGGGGATCAAACCAGCGACCTTCCGGTCACGAGGCTGGATCCCTGACCTCCAGCCCACGACTGCCTTTTACTGCTCCTTCTGTTTCTTCCTTCCTTCATTCTTTCATCTTTCATTCTCTCTCTTCATTTTCATTCATTCAGTTATTCAATCTTTCTTTCTTTTTTGTTTTCAGTGAAACTTTCTGGCTACCATTCATTCATTCATTCGTTCATTCATTCATTCATTCATTCATGTTCTTCTATTTTTAATAAATAGTTTCTTCAGTCTGAAATTCATTCATTCATTCTTTCACTTGTTTGTTCTTTCTTTCTTTCTATTTTCAATGTGTGTTTTCTCTTCTGGCTATCATTCATTCATTCATTCATTCAGTCATTCATTCATATATTTAGCCATTTGGTTATTCATTTGTTCTTTCTTTCTTTCATTCACATATTTTTTCTTTTTCTGTTAAAGGAAGAGTTTTGTCTGTCCGAATTAATGAATTCATTGATTCATAGATTCACTCTCTCTATATGTAGGCGTGTCCAGGCTTTAAGTGCTGCTGTATGTGTAGGTTTGGTCAGCTGGGTGTATTGATGACCGTCAGCGAGCTGCTGTGCTAAATAAGCACTTCCTCTCTGCTCATCTCATCTCCGCTGCGCTGATGTGTGAAACCTACAGACTTTAATCTGCAGCGCTCAGATCAAACACACAGCACTAAACTCAAACCTTCGTTTGAACCCTTTCAAGTCATCAACAAATAACAGAAGCATTTATATTACCTTGTTCACATAATCTATACAGTGTAGTTCAGGGTAACTCAGTGTAGCTCAACATAGACTGAATGTGACTCAGTGTAGACTGAATACTGAACTGTCAGTGTAGACTGATTGTAGTTGTGTTATTGTGTGTGTAAGTCAGTGTAGACTGGTTGTAGCTGTGTTATTGTGTGTGTAAGTCAGTGTAGACTGGTTGTAGCTGTGTTATTGTATGTGTAAGTCAGTGTAGACTGGTTGTAGCTGTGTTATTTTGTGTGTAAGTCAGTGTAGACTGGTTGTAGCTGTGTTATTGTATGTGTAAGTCAGTGTAGACTGGTTGTAGCCATGTTATTGTATGTATAAGTCAGTGTAGACTGGTTGAAGCTGTGTTATTGTATGTGTAAGTCAGTGTAGACTGGTTGTAGCTGTGTTATTGTGTGTGTAAGTCAGTGTAGACTGATTGTAGCCATGTTATTGTATGTGTAAGTCAGTGTAGACTGGTTGTAGCTGTGTTATTTTGTGTGTAAGTCAGTGTAGACTGGTTGTAGCTGTGTTATTGTATGTGTAAGTCAGTGTAGACTGGTTGTAGCTGTGTTATTTTGTGTGTAAGTCAGTGTAGACTGATTGTAGCCATGTTATTGTATGTATAAGTCAGTGTAGACTGGTTGAAGCTGTGTTATTGTATGTGTAAGTCAGTGTAGACTGGTTGTAGCTGTGTTATTGTGTGTGTAAGTCAGTGTAGACTGATTGTAGCCATGTTATTGTATGTGTAAGTCAGTGTAGACTGGTTGTAGCTGTGTTATTGTGTGTGTAAGTCAGTGTAGACTGGTTGTAGCTGTGTTATTGTGTGTGTAAGTCAGTGTAGACTGATTGCAGCCATGTTATTGTATGTGTAAGTCAGTGTAGACTGGTTGTAGCTGTGTTATTGTGTGTGTAAGTCAGTGTAGACTGGTTGTAGCTGTGTTATTGTATGTGTATTGTATGCACTGTGAGTGTGACTGTGTGCTCTGAACAGTCTTGTTTCTGACAACGTGTCTGTAACTCTGTGTGGTCTCTCCTCAGCTCCCTGCTGCATCCTGCTGTTTATTTACCTCCTCTTCACTCGTTTCTGGTTGGTCAGCGTACTGTACGCCACCTGGTGGTTCATCGACAGGGACACGCCGTCTCATGGGGGGAGGAAAGTCCCCTGGCTCTGCTGCATGCCCCTCTGGACCTACATGAGGGACTACTTCCCCATTCAGGTAAAAAATAAACAAGACACCTGCACGGGTAACATCTAACTACACTCCACTGACGGAGCTGCTCTTCTGCAGCAGGCTGGAATAAATCTGTTCTAAAAGCATTTCACCAACCCTACACTGCCATCTAGTGTCCAACAGACAGATGTACAGCTAACCCAGTTTAACCAGAGAGCTCAGAGGAGCCCATCACTGCCAGCTTTCCCAAAACACAGACAGACTCAGTAAAAAGCTTAGAATTGAACTCATTTTAATGAGAACATTGTCACTGTGTTTCAGTTTCAGGGAAACAACAGTTACAGTGGGTTCAGCTGTGAAGCTTTGAGCTTTAAAAGTTCCTCATAAAGCATTTATTCAGCGCTTTACATAGCTCTCTGGTGTCTAGATAGAAAGCTGGGGTGGAAAATGTCCAGTTGAAGTTTTACACCCTCATTTACAGCCCTGTGATTTGGCTGAATATGAATAATGTAATGAGCCATGCTATGATTGGCTGGTGAAGAGAAGTGGAAATAGGCACAATAGTAAATCACAGAGCCGCATGTCATAGAATAAACAACAACCCACCCAATATTTAAAATTTATGCATACTTCAAACGTCTTTACAGTGGTGGTGATGGGAACCAGACGTCACCATGACTACAACACAGATATAGACACTTTATTTACCATCCAGAACCACCAGAGAACCTACACGAGTCTTCTGAGCTTATATGGAATGTTGATGATGGAAAATAGTGGAAAATCTGGAATAATGAGTTTTCTTTGGGGACACAGTATTTGCTCCAAATAATGTCACAACTCAACAAATATAAAAATTTAAAAGATGCTGCTTAGAACTGAAGGTTCTGTTCAGGAACATTTTCCCTTCATCAGGGTACAAACAGTGTAAATGTTCCCTCAAAGGTTCTCCAATGGTTCTAAGGTCTGATTGTGGAGCTTAAATAAGGTCCTCCAGGTGAAAAGTTGGTATTTGTTCCTTTTCATAACCGAATGTTTTAAAACAGAGCAGTAGAGTAAAAGCCTGGAGGCGAGGCGAGGCGGGGTGTGTGGAGTCAGTCCAGCTTAGAACAGATCATTTCAGTGGATTATGGTTCAGTTATGCTCCCTGACTAAAGGCGCTGAGATGGAGCCTTGAGGGTCCCACCCCAGTGATGAGAGGGGGACTGCCCCAGAGACAGTCTAGTACCTTCATCTCTGAGACCATAGTGTGTGATGATTTAGACATGCAGGAGATTAGCGTCATGCTGATTGGAGGGCATCGGCTTCCGTTGCGTGTCGGCTGAGATTAGAGAGGCGATGTTATGGAAACTTTCACGGCTCAGAAATCAGCATGAAGTGAATCAGATGAGACAGTGAGATCAGTGGGTCTTCTGTCATCTGATGGTGGACTTTCCCTCAGAAAGTCCCTCAGCAGACAGTAACCGTTCATGTGTGGACACTTTAGACTGAAAATCACAAACGCAGTGAGTAAAAAAGGCACATTAATGTACAAATATAAACACTTCACATTCCAGCTATTCATTTTTTGTATTTTTTGGCCACAGGACGCTTTTGGTTGGTGGACCATTCTCAGTCCAGCAGCGACACTGAGGTGTTTAAAAACTCCAGCAGCACTGCTGTGTCTGATCCACTCAGACCAGCACAACACACACTAACACACCACCACCACCACGTCAGTGTTACTGCAGTGCTGAGAATGACCCACCAAACAGTACCTACTCTGTGAGGGTCCATGGGGGTCCTGACCACTGACGAACAGGTTAGCAGGAAAAACTTCTACCTGCTGTTTTGACTGGATTTGTAGCACAACCCCATTTCTAAAAAAGTTGGGATGCTGTGCAAAATGTAGATAAAAGCAAAATTCAATGATATGCAAATCATTTAAAGCCTATATTTAATTGAAAATAGAACAAAGACAACAAATCAAATGATGAAACAGAGAAATTTGATTGTTTTTTTTTTTTTAATATTTGCGCATTTTGAATTTGATGCCAACAGCACTTTCCCAAAAAGTTGGGACGGGGCAAGAAAAGGCTGGTAAAGTCGTGCCATGCTAAAAAAACAGCTGGTGGTTGATTGGCAGCAGGTCAGTAACATGACTGGGTATAAAGAGCATCTCAGAGAGGCGGAGTCTTTCAGAAGTAAAGAGGAGGAGGGGTCACCACTCTGTGAAAGACGGCACCATCAAATAGAGCAACAACTCAAGAAGAACGTTCCTCAACATAAAACAGCAAAGAGCTTCTGCTTTCCATCGTCTACGGTGCAGAACATCATTAAAGACTCAGAGAGTCTGGAGAAATCTCTGTCTGTGAGGGACGAGGCTGAACACCAGAACTACAGCAGCGTCTCCTCAGTTCCCAAACGCTTACAGAGCGCTGTTAAAGGAAGAGGTGATGGACAGAGGGGTAAACAGGCCCCCGTCCCAACATTTTTGGAACGTGTTCTTGGCATCAAATTCAAAACGGGCAAATATTTAAAAAAAAAACAATCAAATTTCTCAGGTTCAACATGTGATTGGTTGGCTTTGGAGTGTTTCCCTTTAAAAATGTGTTTGCACATCATTGCATCCTGTTTTTATTTACGTTCTGCACAGCGTCCCGACTTTTTTGGAATCAGGGCTGTAAGAGAAGGGTAAAAAAGTAGCACCATCCTGGCTGGATGTAAGGTTTAGGACAGCGTTTGTTTGGTTTGGTCTGTCCGGATGTTTTTCTGTAGCTCCTGTTCGGTTCCAGTGCAGAGCTGTTATCAGAGATAAGACCGGCCGGTGTTTGTTACTGCGTGTTATCACTCAGGGCTGGACGCTGTTGGTACGGATCTGTTCTTATCTGATCTGATCTGTCTGTATCTCTGAGCGGGACGGAACCTTCTATATACCCTTTCACACCTCCAGTGTTTCTGACTGTGGTCGTAAACACCAGCCCTGACGCACTGACCATGAGCTTCAGGCTGCTGAGGGCAAAGGTGAAGGCCGAAACACTCAAACAACCAGAGCCAGTGAGTCATTGCTGCACATCACACTAATGATGGACAGTTCATTCTTCTGAGTGATGAGGATCACATTTAACAGAAAAAAGTGTTAATATATAAACATATATAACCTGCTTTGAGTCAAAAGATCAACTCTATTTATATTAGTTCATAAAGTTTTAACATTTTTAAATAAAATATATAATTATTTATGATCTAATGTGCTTACCTTTTAATGCTAGGCTGCTATTTATATTTTGTATCTACTATTAATTATTCAGTATCTACTATTAATTATTCAGTATGTACTTTTAATTATTCAGTATCTACTATTAATTATTCAGTATGTACTTTTAATTATTCAGTATCTATTATGAATTATTCGGTATCTACTATGAATGATTAAGTAATGACTGTGAATTATTCAGTATGTTGTATGAATTATTCAGTATCTGTTATGATTTATTCAGTATCTACTATGAATTATTCAGTATCTGTTATAATTTATTCAGTATCTACTATGAATTATTCAGTATCTATCATGAATTATTCGGTATCTACTATGAATTATTCAGTATCTATTATGAATTATTCAGTATCTACTATGAATGATTAAGTAATGACTATGAATTATTCAGCATCTGCTTTGAAACTGAGCGCGATATCAGCTGCTGTATAATTTATCGAAGTCATTGAATAATTCATTAGCAGTAACTGACCTACAGACCCTCAGAGTTTAAGAAGGTGAATAAAATGACTTTTGAAGCTCTAAGAGAATCAGACGGTTAGTGTCAGTGCAGGGAACTGATCTGCTGCTTGTCGTCTTCCTCCTGACGTTCCGAGAGAGCCCTGAGGCGAAAAACATGACTGACTGAATCACGAGTGTTCCGCGGGATAAACACAGTGACCGACTATATCAGGGGGAAATTGGTTAAACCGTAACTCTGAGCTGCACCACCATCTCTAATCCGGCAGCTCCTCTGCAGATCAGCTGCTCTCAGTGATGTGAGCATGTCCGAGGCAGTGCTGGGCATCAGAGTCAGAAACGAGTCAGTGCTGGTCTGAGCAGCTCACACGTAACATTTCTAACCGCATCTTCCCGTCTGTGTGGAGGCCAGTCCATCCGTGGCGTTTGGGTGTGTCTCCAGAGCAGCTGTTGAGCGTTCATGTCCACGTTGGTCAGTGAAATGGACCAGTGTGTTGAGTTGGAGCTCCTGTTTCCTATCACTGTATTAAAGAAGCTCCACACTGCCTTTATTCTTGGATTCGGTTTCCGACCCACATTCAAAACCCAGTTCACGTCACTATGGAAACACTTATTAAGTACAGACATATTCATGTACTGGCTGGATCAGAATTGCAGGAGATAACACAAAACAAATATCTACAAATTATTAACTTTGCTAGATCATCTAGATCATCTCATAACTGCAATGACACCACTGAGAAGAAGAGCAGAGTAAAGGACTGACAGACCTGCATTAATTACAGCTGTTCAGTAACAGTAGTTACCAAATAACTCATAGTAGATAACGAGTAATTCATAGAGAATGCTGAATAATTTATAGTAGATACTGAATAATTCGTAGCAGATCATATCATATCATAGAATTTGACTGGGTTCCATTCCACCTTAAATAGTCCAGGAGTTACATTCTGCCCCTTTAGAGAAGCTGCCTCATTATTCACCTGCCTCGATGTCGATCTAAGGCCTCAGAATGTAAATGCTGCACCATGTAAGGTAGAAGAGACGATTCGATTAAGGAGCTGGCGAATAAGCCAGAGCATCTGAGAAGAGATGTGGGCAAATGTTATACAGTGCTTGTGGACACTTGTGGGTACTTGCTCGTGGCTGGGAACATCGTCATTTGCGCTGTAAACATTCTCAAAAAGGCTACGCGTACCCAAACTTTTGAAGGCCGGCGCGCATAGCCAGCTGTAAGTCTTTGACGCTTGACGCTCGAGCCTGAAATCCTCAGTCTAATCCTTAAGCTTTTATCCTCCCTGCGAGTTCACACTTGTTTTTCTAGGAAAAGGTGGGCCTCGTTTATTTCTCGGAGGCCACTGGCCTTGAGCCACTAATGCCCCTCCTGCATGGTGGGAGACATGTAGTGGCACAGCGAGGGGGTTTTGTTTTGATTCTGCTTTTATAGGCCAGTTTTCGCGCTCGCCCTTGAACGATGATCTGAGTCGTGTGATCTTCTTTTCAGTTGCTTCTATAACGGTTAAACTGACCGCAGGACAGCTCACAGGAGCAAGCGGCCGGCGCGTGGCTGGCAGAGATCCAGAGCACATGTACCACTGACCCTCAGACCACCCTGTGTTTACCTGAATGCACATGCACTGATTAGAGAGAGAGAGAGAGAGAGAGAGTGTGAGAGAGAAAAAGGTAGAGCGACGGAGAGATGCCTGGCCACTTTATCAGAAACACCTACTTTGTGCTTCAAGTAACTGGCCACTTTATTAGAAACACCCACCTTGTCATTCCACTTAGTGGCCACATTATTAGGAACACCTACCTTGTGTTTCCACTAACTTGCCACTTTATTAGGAACACCTACCTTGTGCTTCCACTAACTTGCCACTTTATTAGGAACACCCTCTGTGTGCTTCTACTCACCGGCCACTTACAGGCCATTTTGATGTCACCAGTGAAGACTGTACCTTGTGGAACATTTTGATGTTGCGGAGCGTTGTGATGTCATTAGCGTTGCCTGTAATTTATGGACCACAGTGATGTCATCAATGCAACCTGTCACTCATGAGTCAATCTGATGTCAGCAGTTTAGTGTGTTAGTTATAGAGCACTGTGACGTCATCAGCGCTACATTTAGACAAACCCCCTAATCCACATTCCTCTGCAATTATGTTAGTTGCTCAGTTTATTCACTGGACGATGTCTTCTGTGTTTATAGCTGGTGAAGACCGCGGATTTAGACCCCAGGCAGAATTATGTGTTTGGTTTCCATCCTCACGGCATCCTGGTAGCTGGAGCATTCACGAATTTCTGCACGCAGGCCACGGGCTTCAGCAAGCTGTTCCCGGGGCTGGAGAGTCACCTGCTGATGCTGCCTCTGTGGTTCAGAGCCCCGTTCTTCAGAGACTACATCATGTGTGCAGGTCAGACCACCCGCCTCTCAGGGCTGAAGTTTATACTGAAAACGACAGACCAGTCTCAGTCTAAGAACATTGCATCAAACAGAAGTTGCACAGAGCAGCCTAGAGCTGAGAGAGATACAGGTAAATACACTGCCTGTCTGCTTTATTAGAAAGACCTACAGGATACACCAATCAGGTGTGACATTCTGACCACCTCCCTGTTTCTCCACTCACTGTCCACTCTATCAGCTCCACTGACCGTTCAGTTCCACTCTGTAGTTCTACAGTTACAGACTGTAGTCCATCTGTTTCTCTGATACTCTGTTACCCTGTTCTTCAGTGGTCAGGACCCCCATGGACCCTCACAAGAGGGATCCAAGAAAAATGGAGATACAAGTTTTTGTAGCAGTGATATGATTGTTTGTGTTCCAGGTTTGATTCCCTCAGATAAGGACAGTGCCAGTTACCTGCTGCGCAAGGAAGGCGGTGGTAATGCTGTGGTCATTGCAGTGGGTGGAGCTTTGGAAGCACTGGATTCCCATCCAGGAACCCACTCAGTGCTTCTGGCCAGTAAGAAAGGCTTCATTAAACTGGCGATTGAACACGGGTACGGAGAGAATTCCAGCTTTCACTTACTGCCTTTAAAAATTCCTTAAACCCTTTAGCCCCAAATGTATCTGATCAGCAGGGGCTTCTTTAATGTAGCTAACAAGCAGGGCTGCCACCTGTGCAGGACTTTCCTGGATTGTCCAGGTATTTACATTATAGCTGGATAGGTGGTTGTCTGTCCAGCTATAATGTAATTCCACATAATGTCCAGGAATCCCATCATTTTTATATTGTTGCTGTCCAAAGCAAAATAAATCCATCTGTCCAAAATTGCATTTTTACAGAAAAAAAACTAAAACTGTTCTTTCATTTAATGTAAATGAATGAAAAGCGGTTTTATTGAAGGGGATTTTGGAGCATTTCCATTGGTCTATTCATCATAAATGATCACATACGCAAAGGGCAGCTGTTCAAATGAGGTACCAAAGTAAAAAGGGACAAAAATGGACATGCATGTCTTTCTTCAGCCTGCGGAAGTCCAGAGGGGCCATGAGCTGTTGCTATAATTTTCTAAGTTGTTATCTTGATATAACAAGTTAATTATCTTGTGATCTCAAGATAACAACTTTGTTACCTTGAGATCACAAGATAATGAACTCATTATCTCAAGGAAACTTTTGTTGTCTCGCAATAAGAAGATAATTAACTTTTTATTAAAAGATAACAACAGCATTGAGATAAGAAGATAATTAAAGCATGTGGAGGTGTTCGTTATCTCTAATAGTCCTGATTATGAGGTTTCTGACACTGTATGACGCGCCGTTACCTGTAAACATGGACTAAAGTACGGACCTTCAGGCTGCTGCTATTGTTTTTAGCTATAACTGCATGTAAGGACATGTATGTATGTCCTGCAGTGCCCACCTGGTCCCGGTTTACTCTTTCGGAGAGAACGAGGTGTTCGATCAAGTCGCCAACCCGCGCGGCACCTGGCTGAGGTGGATACAGGACCGCCTGCAGAGCATTATGGGTGTATCTCTGCCGCTCTTCCACGCTCGAGGGATCTTCCAGTACAGCTTCGGCCTCATGCCCTACAGGAAGCCCATCACCACTGTTGGTACGTCTGTTTATGAGTGTGGAATGTTGTTCTTCCAGCCTATTAACTACACCTATAAAAACAGGGTTCTTCACGGGCTCTTGAGTAAAGAAAATGGTTCTATACATTTACATTTACAGCATTTAGCAGCATCTTATCCAGAGCGACTTACAAGAGGAGCTGTGTCTGTCTAGAGAAAGTGTCTTTGCTGGTTACCAGTAGGTTAGAGAGAAAGACGGTCCTGAGCTCAGATATGGCTAGAAACACAGTCACTGTTCATAGCCAGAGAAAAGGAACAGAGCTGAACACAAAACAGTGAAATACACTACAACACACTACACTACACTACACTACACTACACTACACTACACCACACTACACCACACTACACTACACTACACTACACTACAACACACCACACTACACTACACTACACCACACTACACTACACTACACTACACTACACTACACTACACTACAACACACCACACTACACTACACTACACTACACTACACTACACTACACTACACTACACTACACTACACTACACCACACTACACTACACCACACTACACCACACTATACCACACTAAACTACACTACACTACACTACACTACACTACAACACACCACACTACACTACACTACACTACACTACACCACACTACACTACACTACACTACACTACACTACACTACAACACACCACACTACACTACACTACACTACACTACACCACACTACACTACACTACAGTACACTACACTACACTACACTACACCACACTACACTACACTACACCACACTACACTACACTACACTACACTACACTACAATACACTACACTACAACACACCACACTACACTACACCACACTACTCTACAATACACTACACTACAACACACCGCACTACACTACACCACACTACAATACACTACACTACACTACAACACACCACACTACACTACACTACACCACACTACACCACACTACACTACACTACACTACACTACACTACACTACAACACACCACACTACACTACACTACACTACACTACACTACACTACACTAAACTACACTACACTACACTACACCACACTACACTACACTACACCACACTACACTACACTACACTACACTACACTACAATACACTACACTACAACACACCACACTACACTACACCACACTACACTACAATACACTACACTACAACACACCGCACTACACTACACCACACTACAATACACTACACTACACTACAACACACCACACTACACTACACTACACTACACTACACCACACTACACCACACTACACTACACTACACTACAACACACCACACTACACTACACTACACTACACTACACTACACCACACTACACTACACTACACCACACTACAATACACTACACTACACTACACTACACTACACTACAACACACCACACTACACTACACTACACTACACTACACTACACTACAACACACCACACTACACTACACCACACTACACTACACTACACCACACTACAATACACTACACCACACTACACTACACTACACCACACTACAATACACTACACTACACTACAATACACTACACTACACTACACTACAATACAATACAGTGCAATACACCACACTACACTACAATATACTACACCACACTACAATATACTACACTACACTACAATACACTACACTACACTACACTACACTACACTACACTACAATACAATACAGTGCAATACACCACACTACACTACAATATACTACACTACACTACACTACACTGTGCAGTACAATACTTTACAATCAATACGTAACTCAGTGCTGATTTAAGTGCTGTGTAAAGAGACGGTCTTCAGTCTGCGTTTGAAGACAGTGAGAGACTCTGCTGTTCAGACGGCCAGTGGGAGTTCATTCCACCATCTGGGCTCCAGTACAGAGAACATTCCCGACGGTTGTCTTCCGTGCGCCTTGAAGGATGGCGGGTCAAGCCGAGCTGCACTCGAAGCTCGAAGGCACGTGGTCCAGTTCGAGATTTCACCACTGCCATCAAGTCGGTAGGGGCTGGTCCATTTCTGGCTTTGTAGGCCAGCATTAGGGTTTAAATCTGATGCAGCTACAGGAAGCCAGTGAAGGGAGCGCAGCAGTGGGGTGACGTGGCTGAACTTGGGTAGACTGAAGACGAGCCGTGCTGCCACATCCTGGATGAGCTGCAGAGGCTTGATGGCCGCATGGGAAGACCAGCCAAGAGTGAGTTGCAGTAGTCAAGCCTTGAAATGACAAGAGACTGCGCGAGCACCTGGGCGGCCTCTCGAGGGAGACAGGGTCGGATCCTCCGGATGTTGTAATCTGCATGACCGAGTCAGGTTCTGTATAACTGGCCATCCAGAATCACACCGAGACTTCTCGCCTCTACAGACGGAACAATCAGAGAGTTCTCGAATGAGATGGCAAGATCATGACGAGGATGCAGAGATGAATATCAGCTCAGTCTTGCTTCAGGTGGTGGGCTGCCATCCATGAAGAGATGTCAGACAGACATGCCGAGATGCGACTGGAAACCTGGGTGTCAGAGGGAGAGAAAGAAAACATTAGCTGAGTGTCATCAGCATAACAGTGATAAGGGAAGCCATGAGATGATATTACATCACCAAGAGAGCTGGTGTAAAGAGAAAAGAGAAGAGGCCCCAGGACCGAGCCTTGTGGGACACCAGTGGAGAGCCTGCATGGAGAAGATGCAAACCCTCTCCATGTTACCTGATAAGAGCGATCCTCCAGATAGGACTTGAACCACTTCCACGCAGAGCCAGTGATTCCGAGGTTCTATATAGAACTGTTAACACTCAAAGAACCCTTTGGACAATAAAATGGTTCTTTACATCATGAAATGGTTCTTCGGTTTGATGGAGAATGTGCTGTAGGTGGAACCTACTGTATAGTTATGATTCTACATAGTACGCAACAGGGTTCTTCTACTGTCACAAACTTGGCACTGTAACAACAGGAGAGTCCTTTTTGGCGCAATCATAAGCACATAACATCAGTTCTTTTACTGTATTAGTGGTAATGGACTCTTTTCTGCTTTCCCTTTCAGCTTTAAATGTTGGCAGGGTAAAGTTCACGTCCACTCTGTGTAATTACTGTATAAATGATATCAGAACGTTACGGTAAAGCACCATATCGCCCACACACTGAGCTCCAACGGCCATAGTTTCGTTTTTGTGCTTTATCACAACAAATATTCAACAAACAGGGGGCAGTCGTGGGCTGGAGGTTAGGGAAACGGCCCTGAGACCGGAAGGTTCTTGCCTTGGTCCCCAGCGTCAACAGTCCATGACTGAGGTGTCCTTGAGCAAGACACCTAACCCCCAACTGCTCCCCGGGCGCTGTGGATAGGGCTGCCCACCACTCCGGGCAAGTGTGCTCACTGCCCCCTAGTGTGTGTGTGCTCACTAGTGTGTATGTGGTGTTTCACTTCACGGTTTGTGGGATTAAAAAAGTATCACTTCACTTAATCTGGGTTTGGACATCAAATCTATGCAAACAGAGACAGACCCAAAATTGGCGGGTGGGGAAGCCCAGGGCTATGAATGTGAACGGGGTCACTTTCACTGGCAGTTCAAACGCTTTTTAGCAGGTTTACACATCACATTTAACACTAAAACGAATATTAAACAATGGATTATCACCATGAAGCACAGCTTGTTTAACACTGACTGGTTGATCTGAGTTGCACCATCAGAACAAGTTCCCTTAGCAGACTCCTTTCAGCTGGGCAGCTTCACACCACAGACTTTTTCCATGGTAGCCTCATTCACAGCACATGTTGTTTATATTAATTCACTTTTATAATCCATTGTTTTCATAACTATATCAATTTCTTCTGTGCAGATCATCTAGTACAGCCCCAGTGAACGCCTTTTCATTATTAAATCAAGCTTTTTTTCAGGTATCTGAGACATAATACAGCTCTACAGAGGCCCTGACTCAGTGGTAAATAAGTGTGTTTTAGGACGTTTTGGATAATAACTGCCTCCTTTGCCGTGCTGAGTCAGTATAAACCCTCACCGAACCTCACCGCCTCCTCGCTCCCACCGCCACCGCTGCAGCTCATCCAAAACACTGCGGAGCCTTTGCCAGTGCACTGTTTACTCAGCAGCCGTATCAGCTTCATATCAGTCAATGTGAGTTCAGTTAAAGCCGGACGCTCACGGCCTGTCCACTGCTGTCACAGATGCTCACTGATGTCATTTGCCAAAGGGGGGTTGCACCAGCGCCTCATTCCTAAAGTAGGAATTTGGAGAAAAAACTAAATTATAGATTTCCCCTTTCACCCAAAAACGTAGTCGATCAGCCAAGACAGCCGAGTTTGCTGAGCACACCGCTTTTCAGCTCAGTTTGAGGACGCCAGAGCTCAGCCAGCCCAAACTTCTTAGTCGAGTCAGGTCTGTATCTCAGTTAGATAAACAACATAGAATGCATGTTGTTTACTGTTGTTTACCTCTAGCTGGGACTCTTTCCATCACACAATCCCACCAGATTCCATATTAAACCAGAAGTTTAATATGGAATCTTACCCAGCGAAAGTTGGAGCTACAAGTGAAGACTTTCATTCATAGGAGATACTGAATAATTCATAGTATATTGTACATAGTGCATCAAAACTAAATAAATCATAAAAGATACTCAATATTTCATAGTATATCCTAAATAATTCATTGTAGTTATTGAATAACTCTTAGTAGCTACTAAATAATTAATTGTAGTTATTAATTCTTTTGTAGTTGACACTGAATAATTCATAGTAGTTGCTGAATAATTAATAGTTAATACTGACTAATTCATGGCAGATACTGAAACAATTCATAGTAGTTACTGAATAATTCGTAGTAGATAGTAAATAATTTATAGTAAGTACAGAATAATTGACAGTAAATACTGAATAATTCATAGTAATTACTGAGTAATTCATAGAAGTTACTGAATAATTTGTAGTAGATACTAAATAATTTATAGTAAGTACAGAATAATTGACAGTAAATACTGAATAATTCATAGTAATTACTGAGTAATTCATAGAAGTTACTGAATAATTTGTAGTAGATACTAAATAATTTATAGTAAGTACAGAATAATTGACAGTAAATACTGAATAATTCATAGTAGATACTGAATAATTTAAAGTAAATACTAAATAATGTATAGTAAATACTGAATAATTCATTGTAGTTACTGAATAATTCAGTGACTCGTATAGTGCTGTGTTTCTTTTCTGCAGTCGGGAAGCCAATCAAGGTGGAGAAAAAGGAGAAGCCCTCAGCTGAGGACTTGGACGCTCTGCACCAGCTCTACATGGACGAACTAACGCAGCTGTTTGAGGAACACAAAGGCAAATACGGCATACCTGAGGACGCACACCTGGACCTCCTGTGAGGCCGCAGGCACCGTGAGAGGCGGGACTGTCCAGCTGCCAGAACGAGAACTACAAACCACAGACAGTAAAAATGAAAGACGCTGCTGATGATGGAGCTGATGGAATAACTGGAATCTTTTAAATTGTATAATAACTATGAACGTGAATGTAATCTGATGAGGTTCCCAATACAAAGCAATATCACTAAGCTCAGAGAAAATAGTGTAAAATATGAATTACGACATTTATTACGTGTCATTTGTACAATATTTGCTCAGAATAAACCGTCACTTTAATTTAATTCACTTGTTCTCTCTGCATGACTGACACGGGATGTAGTAACTCGTCTCCCATGAGCCCTGAGAGACGTTATTGCGCTGGATTTCTTCACTAAATCCTGGCAGAAAGTGGCCCCTGTCAGAGGGATTTGGTACAACTCGTGTAAATGTTTCATCACACAAGCACGTCCGCGGATTGTGTTGAAAGCACTGCCTGCAGTTTCATGCAAGAAGCAAAGACAGCAGTGAGAAATAACACAGAGCTGAACTAAGTCACGTTTAGCTTCATTCATTAATGAATTAAATAAATGAAGTAAATTAAACTATTAATTTATTCAATTCATTAAATTGGCTTGACAAGCCAATCTGCTAGACTTCATTATCTTCATCATTGAATTAATTGTCTTTATTAATGGGTTGCAATTTTCAATCTGCTTTCAATCACTGACCATCATTGACAGCACATACGAACAATCATGCATACTAACACACGTTAGTAATCACCTGGGATACCATAGCAACAGCCTAGCAAAACCTTAGCAACCACCTGAGATACAGCTCAGATCTACCCTAACATTTGCAACCTTTACACACACACAAAAAAGTCTTATGAAATAGTAACTGTCTCTAAATGTAGGTATTGTGATATAAACCGAGTCCGTTCTACAGTTTCTCATTAGACTGAATGAATAACCGGCTCTAAATGTAGGTATTGTGATATAAACCGAGTCTGTTCTACAGTTTCTCATTAGACTGAATGAATAACCGACTCTAAATGTAGGTATTGTGATATAAACCGAGTCTGTTCTACAGTTTCTCATTAGACTGAATGAATAACCGACTCTAAATGTAGGTATTGTGATATAAACCCAGTCCGTTCTACAGTTTCTCATTAGACTGAATGAATAACCGACTCTAAATGTAGGTATTGTGATATAAACCGAGTCCGTTCTACAGTTTCTCATTAGACTGAATGAATAACTGACTCTAAATGTAGGTATTGTGATATAAACCGAGTCCGTTCTACAGTTTCTCATTAGACTGAATGAATAACCGACTCTAAATGTAGGTATTGTGATATAAACCGAGTCTGTTCTACAGTTTCTCATTAGACTGAATGAATAACCGGCTCTAAATGTAGGTATTGTGATATAAACCGAGTCTGTTCTACAGTTTCTCGTTAGACTGAATGAATAACTGACTCTAAATGTAGGTATTGTGATATAAACCGAGTCCGTTCTACAGTTTCTCATTAGACTGAATGAATAACCGACTCTAAATGTAGGTATTGTGATATAAACCGAGTCCGTTCTACAGTTTCTCATTAGACTGAATGAATAACCGACTCTAAATGTAGGTATTGTGATATAAACCGAGTCCGTTCTACAGTTTCTCATTAGACTGAATGAATAACCGACTCTAAATGTTGTTATTGTGATATAAACCGAGTCCGTTCTACAGTTTCTCATTAGACTGAATGAATAACCGACTCTAAATGTAGGTATTGTGATATAAACCGAGTCTGTTCTACAGTTTCTCATTAGGCTGAATGAATAACCGACTCTAAATGTAGGTATTGTGATATAAACCGAGTCCGTTCTACAGTTTCTCATTAGACTGAATGAATAACCGACTCTAAATGTAGGTATTGTGATATAAACCGAGTCCGTTCTACAGTTTCTCGTTAGACTGAATGAATAACCGACTCTAAATGTAGGTATTGTGATATAAACCGAGTCCGTTCTACAGTTTCTCATTAGACTGAATGAATAACCGGCTCTAAATGTAGGTATTGTGATATAAACCGAGTCTGTTCTACAGTTTCTCATTAGACTGAATGAATAACCGACTCTAAATGTAGGTATTGTGATATAAACCGAGTCTGTTCTACAGTTTCTCATTAGACTGAATGAATAACCGACTCTAAATGTAGGTATTGTGATATAAACCGAGTCTGTTCTATAGTTTCTCATTAGACTGAATGAATAACCGACTCTAAATGTAGGTATTGTGATATAAACCGAGTCTGTTCTACAGTTTCTCATTAGGCTGAATGAATAACCGGCTCTAAATGTAGGTATTGTGATATAAACCGAGTCTGTTCTACAGTTTCTCATTAGACTGAATGAATAACCGGCTCTAAATGTAGGTATTGTGATATAAACCGAGTCTGTTCTACAGTTTCTCATTAGACTGAATGAATAACCGGCTCTAAATGTAGGTATTGTGATATAAACCGAGTCCGTTCTACAGTTTCTCATTAGACTGAATGAATAACCGACTCTAAATGTAGGTATTGTGATATAAACCGAGTCCGTTCTACAGTTTCTCGTTAGACTGAATGAATAACCGACTCTAAATGTAGGTATTGTGATATAAACCGAGTCCGTTCTACAGTTTCTCGTTAGACTGAATGAATAACCGGCTCTAAATGTAGGTATTGTGATATAAACCGAGTCCGTTCTACAGTTTCTCGTTAGACTGAATGAATAACCGGCTCTAAATGTAGGTATTGTGATATAAACCGAGTCTGTTCTACAGTTTCTCATTAGACTGAATGAATAACCGACTCTAAATGTAGGTATTGTGATATAAACCGAGTCTGTTCTACAGTTTCTCATTAGACTGAATGAATAACCGACTCTAAATGTAGGTATTGTGATATAAACCGAGTCTGTTCTATAGTTTCTCATTAGACTGAATGAATAACCGACTCTAAATGTAGGTATTGTGATATAAACCGAGTCTGTTCTACAGTTTCTCATTAGGCTGAATGAATAACCGGCTCTAAATGTAGGTATTGTGATATAAACCGAGTCCGTTCTACAGTTTCTCATTAGGCTGAATGAAGAACCGACTCTAAATGTAGGTATTGTGATATAAACCGAGTCTGTTCTACAGTTTCTCATTAGACTGAATGAATAACCGACTCTAAATGTAGGTATTGTGATATAAACCGAGTCTGTTCTACAGTTTCTCATTAGACTGAATGAATAACCGGCTCTAAATGTAGGTATTGTGATATAAACCGAGTCTGTTCTACAGTTTCTCATTAGACTGAATGAATAACCGGCTCTAAATGTAGGTATTGTGATATAAACCGAGTCTGTTCTATAGTTTCTCATTAGACTGAATGAATAACCAGCTCTAAATGTAGGTATTGTGATATAAACCGAGTCCGTTCTACAGTTTCTCATTAGACTGAATGAATAACCGACTCTAAATGTAGGTATTGTGATATAAACCGAGTCCGTTCTACAGTTTCTCATTAGACTGAATGAATAACCGACTCTAAATGTAGGTTTTGTGATATAAACCGAGTCCGTTCTACAGTTTCTCATTAGGCTGAATGAATAACCGACTCTAAATATAGGTATTGTGATATAAACCGAGTCTGTTCTACAGTTTCTCATTAGGCTGAATGAATAACCGACTCTAAATGTAGGTATTGTGATATAAACCGAGTCCGTTCTACAGTTTCTCATTAGGCTGAATGAATAACCGACTCTAAATATAGGTATTGTGATATAAACCGAGTCTGTTCTACAGTTTCTCATTAGGCTGAATGAATAACCGACTCTAAATATAGGTATTGTGATATAAACCGAGTCCGTTCTACAGTTTCTCATTAGACTGAATGAATAACCGGCTCTAAATGTAGGTATTGTGATATAAACCGAGTCCGTTCTACAGTTTCTCATTAGACTGAATGAATAACCGACTCTAAATGTAGGTATTGTGATATAAACCGAGTCCGTTCTACAGTTTCTCATTAGACTGAATGAATAACCGACTCTAAATGTAGGTATTGTGATATAAACCGAGTCTGTTCTACAGTTTCTCATTAGGCTGAATGAATAACCGACTCTAAATGTAGGTATTGTGATATAAACCGAGTCCGTTCTACAGTTTCTCGTTAGGCTGAATGAATAACCGACTCTAAATGTAGGTATTGTGATATAAACCGAGTCCGTTCTACAGTTTCTCGTTAGGCTGAATGAATAACCGACTCTAAATGTAGGTATTGTGATATAAACCGAGTCTGTTCTACAGTTTCTCGTTAGGCTGAATGAATAACCGACTCTAAATGTAGGTATTGTGATATAAACCGAGTCTGTTCTACAGTTTCTCGTTAGGCTGAATGAATAACCGACTCTAAATGTAGGTATTGTGATATAAACCGAGTCTGTTCTACAGTTTCTCATTAGACTGAATGAATAACCGACTCTAAATGTAGGTATTGTGATATAAACCGAGTCCGTTCTACAGTTTCTCATTAGACTGAATGAATAACCGACTCTAAATGTAGGTATTGTGATATAAACCGAGTCCGTTCTACAGTTTCTCGTTAGGCTGAATGAGGTTTAATGGGAATGGGCGTTCTGTCAAGCTTGTCACAACAGTAGCAGGGAAGGAACAAATTTGTGAGCGAGGCAATCCTCATTGACCTAAAGCTCTTAGGATGGAAGGGGTCAGTTGGACCCTTGAACTCAGATTCACACACTGCCCTCATGCTTAGTTTTGCAACACACCTCTGCTATTGTCACATGGCAAAGGGATCAAGTTTCCACACAGGAGGATGGACAGGGGCCAGTGTACTGACCACGCACGCATGTAACCTGGTTATGACCTCTGGCTTCAGACACACAGAGAGAGGGAGAGAAAGAGAGACAGAGCATGAAACACATCAATACAAAGAAAGATGAATGATGTACATATATATATATATATATATGTGTGTGTGTGTGTGTGTGTGTGTGTATCTATATATATAACCATATCAGACGTAACATTCTGACCACCTCCTTGTTTCTACACTCACTGTCCACTCTATCAGCTCCACTGACCGTTCAGTTCCACTCTGTAGTTCTACAGTTACAGACTGTAGTCCATCTGTTTCTCTGATACTGTTACCCTGTTCTTCAGTGGTCAGGACCCCCATGGACCCTCACAGAGCAGGTACTGTTTGTGTGGTGGGTCATTCTCAGCACTGCAGTAACACTGACGTGGTGGTGGTGAGTTAGTGTGTGTTGCGCTGGTCTGAGTGGATCAGACACAGCAGCACTGCTGGAGTTTTTAAACACCTCAGTGTCGCTGCTGGACTGAGAATAGACCACCAACCAAAAATATCCAGCCAGCAGCGTCCTGTGGGCAGCGTCCTGTGGGCAGCGTCCTGTTGGCAGCGTTCTGTGACTACTGATGAAGGACGAGAGGATGACCAGCACAAACTGTGCAGCAGCAGATGAGCTGTCGTCTCTGACTTTACACCTACAAGGTGGACCGACAAGGTAGGAGTGTCTAATAGAGTGGACAGTGAGTGGACAGTTAGTGGACAGTGAGTGGATACAGTGTATAAAACTATCCTAACCCTGTGACTTTAACACGCATACAAAATAAAAGTCATTTGAAACAAATTCATAAAACATATACTGTATTGAATCAGCTTCTCTACCTGTCAGTCTGATGGACGAGTCTGGGTTTGGAGAACGTTGCCTGCCTGGCTGCACTGTGCCAGCTGTAAAGTTTGGTGGAGGAGGGATGATGATACAGGGTTGTTTTTCAGGGGTTGGTCTAGAACCCTTAGTTCCAGGGAAGGGAGTCTTAATGCTTCAGAACCAAGACATTTTGGACAATTCTACGCTTCCAACTTTGTGGGAACAGTTTTGGGAAGAAACTTTCTTGTTCCAGCATGACTGAACCCTTGTGACCAAAGCAGGACTGACTGGATGAGTTTGGTGTGGAAGAACCAGACCTCACAGATCCCCCCACAGCCCTGACCTCACCCCGTCACACACCTTTGGGATGAGCTAGAACGGAAATTGTGATCCAGGCCCTCTCGTCCAACATCAGTGTCTGACCTCACAAATGCTCTTCTGGCTGAATGGACACAAATTCCCACAGACAGTCTGAAGAGTGGAAGCTGTAAGAGCTGCAAAGGGGGACCAGCTCCATATTAATGCCTATGGGTTTAGAATGGGAGTCATAAAAGCACCTGTTGATGCAATGTGTAGGTGTCCCAATACTTTTGTCCATATAATGTGTATATGGGCCCAAAATATAACGGTTGCTACTGCTGGTTCCGGCTGGTCAGAGTCCAGATTTAAACCCTATAGTGAATATTTGGTCTCACATTAAAGACAAACCAGCTCAGCAGTGTTTTCAGCTGTTTGAAGCCGTCAGTGCTGAGTGGATCAACACGGACTCTTCTGTCTGTGAAACACTGTCAGCACATTTACACACTAAACTTCCACATTTAAAGGCGATCAGAGGGAAACGTTCTCACATATTAACTCACTTTGTCAGTTTGTTCTCTGGTGTGTTGTTAAGACCATTGAAGTCATGTTGAAACTCAGTTTCTTGTATCCCTGAACTTCATGGGAGAATAACTATTCATTTATCTCCACTGGAAAGCGTCACGGTCTCTGTCAGTCCCAGCTTCGCTCAATCGCAGAAGACGTGCCACGGTTAACACAAAGTTGCTCTTTGAGCTATTTTCAAATGTACAATGGAAACAAGAGACAACGAGCTTGAACCGATAGGAAATGAACGCACTCGTTCTCCCACATTCACTACATTTGTCTTTATGTATTTAACCCTCTGTGCTCTGAGGGCATTTTCTCAATTTGTGCATAGCTTCTCAAATTCTCCATTAAAGGCTCTCGCATATAATACACTCTTAAAAAGATGGTTCTTCAAGGGTTTTTTAGTAAAGGAAATGGTTCTATATAGAACCACGAGCACTCACAGAACTATTTGCATGCTTAAATGGTTCTTTACATGATGACATGGCTCTTCGGATTGATGGAGAATGTGTTATAAAGGTTTCTTTATAGCACTAAAAAGGGTTCTGCTATTGTGAACATGTCAAGCTTGTATACAGTAGCAGAACCCCTTTGGCCAGTGACTGGAAGCACAAGGTAGGTGTTTCTGATAAAGTGGCCAGTTAGTGGAAGCACAAGGTAGGTGTTTCCGATAAAGTGGCCAGTTAGTGGAACTGTTTGAAAATGTTTCTACAGTTGTGTCTTTTTGAAAAAGGTTCTGCATAGCAACAAAAAGGGTTCTTCTTTTCTTAGGATGTCAAGCTTGTACCATATAGCAGAACACTTTTTTGGTGCTATATAGAACCATATACAACACATTCTCCATCAGTCTGAAGAACCATTTCACCAGTCAAAGAACAATTCAAGTATGCAAATTGTTCTTTGAGTGTTCATGGTTCTACATAGAACCATTGTCTTTACTAAAGAACCCTCTATTTTAAGAATGCAATAAAAAGTAACGTATTAAGTGTAAATATAATGTAGACTAACATGATGAAACGTGTACTGATCTGGATTAACCTCAGTGGGTTTTGGAGGCAGGCTTGGCGACGCTGGTCTAGAATATTCAGATGGGCAGTGCTGGCAGAGAGACAGAGGACATTTCAGCCCAGTAGTCATTACTCAGTGTGGCTAAATTGAGAGTGCTTTTCAACGGCCTTTATTGAGGTCTGCCGAGGTGCACGCCAAGCCGCCCTCATTACTCGGACAATGGTCAGCCTTCAGACTCCACACAAAACGGTGAGAATTAAAAAGAACAAAAACATTAGTAACAGAAGGTGTTGCAGGAGCTCCAGATGAAGGAGGGGTGTGTGAAAGAGTGTGTGTCTGTTTATGTTTGTCTGTGTGTGTGTGTGTGTGTGTGTGTGTGTGAGCATGCCTGGGGATGTGTGCCCTGCCTGGTGTGTACTTTGAGCCCATTAGGATCGTCATCACTCCTGCTGTAAAGAAAAACAACAGTGTGATCTTTCATCTTTAGTCCATTAAAGTCCACTCACTTCCCATCCATTACACTGCCATATGTTTTAGTGTATTCACAGCCCGACTACAGCCGAACACTGACTGTAAGACAACAGCCTGCAAAGAAAAACACAAAAGTGTGCAAAGCAATTTGCAGAACTCCACAGAATTCCATAAACATATGGCACCAGTCAAAAATGAATGTTTTCAAAAGTTTTAAGAGGAAATTTATGGCTAACTCAGTGTTTATGGTGTAATCAGAGGGATTCAGAGGGTTTGGAGTGAAACGGTTCAGACGTCTTTACAGTGGTGCTGATGGGAACAGGCGTCGCCATGACTACAACACAGATATAGACACTTTATTTACCATCCAGAACCACCAGAGAACCTACACGAGTCTTCTGAGTTTATATGGAATGTTGATGATGGAAAACAGTGGAAAATCTGGAATACTGAGTTTTCTTTGGGGACTATTTTGCCGCACAGCGCCCTGCATGTCTCCCTCCACCATGAATGGAGTTGAAGTTCTCTAAACTCTCATAAAACAGCGTCTCAGTCATCAGGCAGTGAATTGATAAACATTAATAATAAATACAATTGTTTATTGAACGTTGGTGTGTTGGTGTATTATATTGCAATTTATTGCCATTTTATAAAAGCAGTAATACACGTTTGATTAGAAGTAACGATGATAATCAGAGCGAACGTGACAGTAACTGCAACTGTACGTGTGAGACATGATTTGTGCTGACTGCTATTATCATGTTCAGCATTCTGCAGGTATCAGATATCAAGGCTGATCAACATTAGCTACTACTTTCAAACTCAGGTACAAAGTACAGGTGAGTTAGCTGCGCTAACAGGTGTAGAGCCTATGCTGTTATCATTTAAGGCGGGACTGATGCTGATGCTGCAGTCTCTCTGTAGGCCAAAGAAAGCTCATTCTGGTAAGTGAGGCTCTTGATTTTATGATTATTAATCTTGTTTTCTCGCTTAGGACGTTAATTTATGGCCAATAAGTCCACATAAAACAAAAAGGCTGAAGAAAAGATCAGAAAAGACCCCCCCAACACACACACACACACACACACACACACACACACACACACACACTTTCAAAGTGTTCTACAATCAGCTGTAACCAATCCAGCACAGTCAGCAGCAAGATCTTCAACTACATCAGGCCTGGACGTTATTTTTTCTCTTAGCTGTTTGTAACATTTGTCTCGGTTTATTTTCCAAAATAAAAGTCTGTGTCACTTTAAAAACTAAGACCTTTTCTGCAGAACAGTCATCTGGGTGGTCCGAGGGTGGACTAGCAGTGGCAAACAGCCAGCAGGACCAATATCTGCTTAATATCTGGGTTGTTCAGCTAATGTTAGCTGGGGTTTGCAATACTAGTAGTTGTTGCTATGGCGACGATGATGCAAAAATTTGTTGTCAGCTTTTCTGTATGTGCATACGTCGAGGGTGGAACCCCTCCACCCGATCAGTTGTGAAACCAAAACAATAACTGGGCTGTTAAATGAATTATGGTCAAGGCCCAAAATGAATGGGGGGGTTGGGGGGGTGGGGGGATATGGGGGATGGACTTCAGCCAACTGGACCTTTGATATGATTGCAGATACTGTACAAATCGCAGCATTTCAGCAACACGTCTAGACTGAATTTCCTCATCTCAGCTGGCTGTAACTCACTGGGACTATGAACCCGTATAAAACGCTGGCATCACCCACATCCACGTCACCTTATCTGGAAGCCACCATGAGTTAAATAAGATCTTGGTCCATGTTCCAGTGACACCACTGTGCTCAATAATCCATCCATCCATCCATCCATCCATCCATTTTCTAAGCCGCTTCTCCGTCAGGGTCGCGGGGGGGTGCTGGAGCCTATCCCAGCAGTCTTCGGGCGGAAGGCAGGATACACCCTGGACAGGTCGCCAGTCCATCACAGGGCAGACAGACAGACACAGACAGTCACTCACACCTGGGGGCAGTTTAGCAAGTCCAATTGGCCTGACTGCATGTCTTTAGACTGTGGGAGGAAACCGGAGAACCCGGAGGAAACCCACGCAGACACGGGGAGGTGCTCAATAATGTGACATCAAAACTGTTGCAGATTCGCATTGAAATGATTTTAATACAACATTAGTGACAAAAGCACGTGACTGAGGTGCCCTTGAGCAAGACACCTAACCCCCAGCTGCTCCCCGGGCGCTGCGGATTGGGGTCAGTGGGGTGCCGACATGGTCAAGCCAGCGGACTGATATATGCTTCTATCTGGGGAAACAATAGCACCACGCAATTTTAAGATATTTCAGATTCGCCCAGAACTCTCCCTTAGAGATAGGGTGAGAAGTTTGGTCATCCGGGAGGGACTCGGAGTAGAGCCGCTGCTTCTCCACGTCGAGAGGAGCCAGCTGAGGTGGTTCGGGCATCTGGTTAGGATGCCTCCTGGACGCCTCCCTCGGGAGGTGTCACAGGCGAGTCCACCTGGGAGGAGACCCCGGGGAAGACCCAGGACACGCTGGCGTGACTATATCGCCCAGCTGGCCTGGGAGCGCCTCGGAATCCCCCCGGGGAGCTAGTGGAAGTGGCTGAGTAAAGGGAGGTCTGGGCCTCATTGCTTAGGATGCTGCCCCCGCGAGCCTGGAGAAGCGGAAGATAATGGATGGATGGATGGATGGAGATTTGCCCAGAATGATGATGCTGCTAAAGATTGGAGGGCATTAAAGTTGAATTATAAACGTTTTTTATCCTGTTGTCCAGCATTTGTGGTGTTCAGGATGGGCTTTGTAATCATTTCTTATGATCATTTTAGTTTTATTACTATTATTATTACATTATGTCATAATTCATAACCGGTCAAACCCTGTAAACGTCCTGGGCCGACCAGCAGGCCCACAGCCTTATAGCACACCACTATAACTCAAGGTCAGCTCAGCCAGTTTGCCCTGAAGTCCCTGAAGACGCTGAGTAATAAGCCTTAGTATGTAATAAGCCTGAGACTTTAAGGGGTTAAACTGATTCTTCCTTTAAGATTCATATATGTAAATGAGCTCTGCTCTGATTGGCTACTTTGCATTGTCATTCAGAAAGCAGTCCAGGCTGAAACTTCAGCGTGGGTGGGTGGGGCTAACCAGATGTAGGCTGAATAGGGGGGTGTATGTAAATTAGTTGTCCTCAACAGTTTTTACATGCTACATGATTCCCATCATATGGGTTCTTTAATGGTTCTAGACTAACTGTGTGCAGCAGGTAAAGGTTCCAGCAGCTCAGTCAGGTGTGCTGAAGTAAAACTATGGACTGGATTAAAAGATTTCAACTGATTTTATCATAAAACATTCTTCTGCTGTGTTTCCTGATCCGTCTAGACGGACTGGGCCAGAAGGCGATGGCGTTCACTGCCAGCTGAGAAGACGCCAGGCAGCCTTGGCACGGACGCCACTCCGAGAGAAGAGCATGATGGGATGCTGCAGGATCCTGCCAAGCTAACACACAGCTGACATCTGACTCTGAACTCAGCAGTGCTGGACGGAGTTAAAGTCGAGACCCCCAGGGTAAAATATTCCTCCAGTAAAAGTAGAAGTTCCTCCCTTTAGACCTCCACTGGAGTAAAAGTACTAAAGTATTTCCCTTCAAATGTACTTAAGTATAAAGTAAAAGTACTAAAAGAGTAATTCTGGCTCTGATGTCCTGTTATCATTTTTATAACCAGACTGGCTTCATGAACTCATTTCAGGTGAAAGTCCTCCAGCGTCTCTCTTGGTAAACCAGTCTTTTAATAGAAGGTCATTAATTAGTGACGCTGACGTCTATTAAAATGATCAGAAGCACAAAACACTGAAGGTAAACAGTTTCCATCAGGGAGAACCGAGTGGCTCTGAAATCACTTTTTACACACAAGCAAAGTTTCAGTTTCAGATTTATTTACAACTTAGTTCCAAGTTTAAGTTGAATAAAAACTGGCTTTAAACTCATAGGACATATTGGAATGAGAGTTCGAATTTGGGTTTAAGTTTAGATTTTGGTTAAGATTTATGTTTTGGGTTGAGTTTAGGGTTAAATTTGGGAAGAGAATTAGGTCTAGGATTTAAGTTTAGGTATTGGGTCAGTGTTTTTTAAGATTAGTGTCGGATTTAGTGTTTTTTTTTGGTTAAAGTTTAGGATTAGGTTAGGGATAGAGATTAGGATTAGGATTAGAGTGTTGGGTTCAGGTTGAAGGGAAGGTTAAGTTTAATTGAACAGAGACTTTTGGTTAAGGTTTAGGATTAGGTTAGGGATAGAGATTAGGATTAGGATTAGAGTGTTGGGTTCAGGTTGAAGGGAAGGTTAAGTTTAATTGAACAGAGACTTTTGGTTAAGGTTTAGGATTAGGTTAGGGATTAGAGATTAGGATTAGGATTAGAGTGTTGGCTTCAGGTTGAAGGGAAGGTTAAGTTTAATTGAATAGAGACTTTTTGTAAAAATTTAGGATAAGGTTAAGAATAAAGATTAGGATTAGGATTAGAGTGTTGGGTTCAGGTTGAAGGGAAGGTTAAGTTTAACTGAATAGAGACTTTTGGTTAAGGTTTGGGATTAGGTTAGGGATAGAGATTAGGATTAGGATTAGAGTGTTGGCTTCAGGTTGAATGGAAGGTTAAGTTTAATTGAATAGAGACTTTTGGTTAAGGTTTGGGATTAGGTTAGGGATAGAGATTAGGATTAGGATTAGAGTGTTGGCTTCAGGTTGAATGGAAGGTTAAGTTTAATTGAACAGAGACTTTTGGTTAAGCTTTAGGATTAGGTTAGGGATAGAGATTAGGATTAGGATTAGAGTGTTGGGTTCAGGTTGAAGGGAAGGTTAAGTTTAATTGAATAGAGACTTTTGGTTAAGCTTTAGGATTAGGTTAGGGATAGAGATTAGGATTAGGATTAGAGTGTTGGGTTCAGGTTGAAGGGAAGGTTAAGTTTAATTGAACAGAGACTTTTGGTTAAGGTTTAGGATTAGGTTAGGGATAGAGATTAGGATTAGGATTAGAGTGTTGGCTTCAGGTTGAAGGGAAGGTTAAGTTTAATTGAATAGAGACTTTTGGTTAAGCTTTAGGATTAGGTTAGGGATAGAGATTAGGATTAGGATTAGAGTGTTGGGTTCAGGTTGAAGGGAAGGTTAAGTTTAATTGAATAGAGACTTTTGGTTAAGCTTTAGGATTAGGTCAGGGATAGAGATTAGGATTAGGATTAGAGTGTTGGCTTCAGGTTGAAGGGAAGGTTAAGTTTAATTGAATAGAGACTTTTGGTTAAGGTTTAGGATTAGGTTAGGGATAGAGATTAGGATTAGGATTAGAGTGTTGGCTTCAGGTTGAAGGGAAGGTTAAGTTTAATTGAATAGAGACTTTTGGTTAAGCTTTAGGATTAGGTCAGGGATAGAGATTAGGATTAGAATTAGAGTGTTGGCTTCAGGTTGATACCTCCTAGTAACAACAGATCAAATCTATCAGCTCAGTTTTAATTCAGCTCATCACTTGGTTATTTGTTCTCTGGGCTCTAAGCCTAAGTTTACACAGGGTTGGTGAAGGCCGGCCGAGGTCAGTGGGAGATTTATTGTATTATAGCCTCTCTGTGGCCTGTTTGCAGGCATGGCTGCTGTATACATGCAGCTACAGGCACTGTGGGAGGGGAAGAGGTGCCTTTAGCCTGATTGGCTATGCAGGGTTCGCACTGTCTGCTTTATAAAGGCCAAGTCAAAAGAGCAAACAGCCAGAGAGTCTGAGCAGGCGGCCGAGGAGATTAGATTATACAGGCCGCTTTACACGGTCGGGCGGATAAACTGCTTTTCAGTCTCGTGCGTTATAGAAATTCTTATTTCTTTGGTTTTCCACAGGGACGTTTTTCCCCGGCACCTTTTGGCTCCTCCCAAAGCTTATAGAGCTGCCGGCTGAGGGATGCTGCTGCTGCTGTGGCTGTGGAGCTGACCCAGTGCTGTTACGCGTCTTTTAAGTCTTATACATTCACACCGTGCCTGAAACATGAAGACGCTGCTCGCTGCCTATTCCGGTGTCCAGAAAGGTGAGTTTGGAGGTTTTATTAATAAACATGAACAATATAGAGACGCAGACCTGCCTGGTAAAAGTTTGGGGACACTCTGCTTTCATTAACAGCGCAAACGAGTTACAATTCCATCAATTTTGATGTTTCTTGCTAAGAAAAGTGGAAATTTCTTACTTAATGTGTTAAAATACCACAAATTGAAAAAGAAAACAATAATTTATTTGAAAAAAAAACCATGCAGTGCAGTTTGCACTAATAAAAATATAACCTTACAACACCATTAAGACCATTTATTATTATGCTGCCGTATACCATTAATGTTTATGATTATTAGCTGTTTAGCTTATGCTGAGTCCTGATATAACCTCGCAACAAAGGTTCTTCAAGGGTTCTTCAAGGGTTAAGTGCAGAGAATGGTTCAGAATACAACCATTAACACTCAGAGAACCCTTTGCATGGTGAAATGGTTCTTCAGATTGATGGAGAATGTGTTGTAGGTGGTTCTAGCATCAAAAGGGTTCTTTGATTGTATACAAGCTTGACCTCGCAGCAATAGCAGAACTGCTTTTTTGGTGCTTCATATAAACATATGTGACACATTCTCTGTCAATCTAAAGAACCATTTGACTATGGTTCACGCATACTATCACGCAAAGGGTTCTTTGTGTGTTCACGGTTCTATATAGAACCATTTTCTTTACCAAAGGAACCTTGAAGAACCATTTATCCTTTGCAACAAATTTGCAACAACGGGAGCAGAAACTGCCTGCAGACCTCGGCTCGGCATCTACGGGACAGATTATAGGACAGAATTCGTTTTTATTCCGTTTGTTTGAGACTTTTGTGGGATGCAGTTTAGGATTTAGCATCATAATCAGTCGTGAATGTGAATAAAGTCGCTTGTACACTTGATAAAAGGCCTTAATGTTAAAGGAATGGTACAGAAAACTGGCTCAGTGTTGTGTTTTAACATGAATTCACATGCAGAGATTATTCTTTACAGTGAGGTTAGGACTAGGACTTCGGACTAGGAGCGCTGGGGTTTAAATTCACGTTCGGTGGAAGAGTTTAAGTCTTGTTAAAGGTCCAGGTTCAGGGTTAGAATCAGTGCTGGTTTACCTTTAATTATTTAACCCCAGTGCACCACATCAGCTCCACTGTGTTCTCAGTTTGCTCCCTGTAGTTAACAGCAGGGTTGATGCAGCGCATCTGTGCACATTTGAGGAAAGTAAACACAACTCAGCACTTTTTTGGTGAAGAAATCATCTCCAGTGGCCCTCGTTCAAACAAAGATAAACACACAATCATCAGCTCAGGTGATCAGTCAGAACAGCACTTGAGTTCTTTTCTTTCAGCTAAATAACAATAAAAATAGCCTAATATTGTGTACAAAAAGGAGAAAATGCCTAATATTGTTTATTAAAAAGGGAGGAAAATCTGAAAAAATGCCTAGAATTTTGTACAAAAAGACACAAACAGCCTAGTATTAGGTTCAAAAAAGAGGAAAACAAAAACAGAAAGAACAGAGAAGCTGTGCTGATTTGGCTGTGATTGGTGAGCTCAGTGATTAAGCAGGGTGAGGCTGAAGTTGGCAGATTGGCTCATTGGTCTCATTGGTCATTGGTCCACCTTAAGTGGTGCAACTGGAGTAAAGGAGAGTCTCAGTAAGACCGTTAGACTGCAACTGACCGTTAGCAGACCACTTTCAGAAGGCTACGATGGGAGTAAGGGTCTCGGGGTGCAGTGAGGTCAGGATGATCTCGCAGAGATGAG
>NC_051228.1:1585554-1620554 GCF_015220715.1 Pygocentrus nattereri
GTCTCAAGACGAACCTCAGATAACAGCAGATAAACACTCAGAGATACAATATCTGCATTTCTTCAAAGAGCATCTCCATGAAAAGGAGAAAAAGGCCATTTAGGCGAATTAATTGATGATCCAGCATGACTGAGACTTAATACTTTAAGAAGAGTGGCACTTAATGCATTTACACACGCTGTCACGTCAATATCAGAGCGGCCCAATCAGCATCTGGCTTTCAGATAAATAAATGGGTCGTTTAATGTCCTCGTGGTTGCTGTTGTTTTGCACTTTGCCCGGCATCTGTGGACTTTAGTGGGACCGTCCCGACTGCGTCAGTACAAAAAAGCCGAAGAAGACGATTTTAATCAAACTGAGTGAGAGCTGCTGCAAACAAACATGAGCTTCAGATCAGCTCCAGCGCTAAATCTCAAGAAACTTCACACACTAAACTGACTACACTCTTACAAAAGGTGGTTCTTCAAGGGTTCTTTAGTAAAGACAGTGGTTCTAGATAGAACCGTGAACACTCAAGGAACCTTTTGCATGGTCAAATGGCTCTTCAGATTGACGGAGAATGTGTTGTTTATGGTTCTACTCTTGTTACAAGCTTGGCATCCTAATAAGAGAAGAACCCTTTTTGGAAGAATCCCACTAACTGGCCACTTTATTACAAACACCTACCTTGAGCTTCCACTAACTGGCCACTTTATTGGAAACACCCACCCTGAGCTTCCACTAAGTGGCCACTTTATTAGAAACACCCACCTTGTGCTTCCACTAACTGGCCACTTTATTGGAAACACCCACCTTGAGCTTCCACTAACTGGCCACTTTATTGGAAACACCCACCTTGAGCTTCCACTCACTGGCCACTTTATTGGAAACACCCACCTTGTGCTTCCACTAACTGGCCACTTTATCGGAAACACCCACCTTGAGCTTCCACTATCTGGCCACTTTATCAGAAACACCTTCTTTTTGCTTCCACACACTGGCCACTTTATTGGAAACCCCAAACTATATGCTAATCCCACAGAACTGAAGATAACTCTGATCAAACTGTTTAATTATAGAAACCGTTTGGTGGTCAGGTGACAGAGCACAGCAGCCGTGTGACCGCTTAGTCCTGCTTCTTTCATGCGAAACAAAAAAGGACTCTTCTTCTTTGACAGCGGAGAGTTAGATAATCAAAATATCAGATAAAAGTGTCTCTGTGCTTTTATACATCTCAGTTATGTAAGCCTTCCTTGGTTTCCATGCACCCAGAAAATGCAGCAATTAGCACCCGTGCTTAATCTGTTTATTCAGTCTCCGCCACGAGACCAGCTTCTGTTCACCCCTCCATCCCGGCGCTGGACACAGAGCCATTCCCAGCTGACCACATATCTGATAAACACGGTCAGAAGATAAAGAGTAGTTCATTTCATAACGTAGCTTAAAAAGGAAAGGAAGCTAATGCACAATGATTAGCATGGTGCTAACTGCACTGCCTCAAAATAGTTAAAGTGAAATTCCACCTTTTTCCCCAAATTTCTCCATATTCCAGTGTGTGAGGTGTAAACAGAGAGATTCAGAGGGTTTGGTGTGAAACGGTTCAGACGTCTTTACAGTGGTGGTGATGGGAACCAGGCGTCGCCATGACTACAACACAGATATAGACACTTTATTTACCATCCAGAACCACCAGAGAACCTACACGAGTCTTCTGAGCTTATATGGAATGCTGATGATGGAAAACAGTGGAAAATCTGGAATAATGAGTTTTCTTTGGGGACTATTTTGCCGCACAGCGCCCTGCATGTCTCCCTCCACCATGAATGGAGTTGAAGTTCTCTAAACTCTCATAAAACAGCGTCTCAGTCATCAGGCAGTGAATTCAGAACCAGTTCATGTAGGAACTTTCTGTAGGAGCTTTTAGAGGGACGTCTGGTTCCTATCACCACCACTGTGAACGGCTCTGACTCGGGAAGTTTATCTAGAACCGAGCGTTTCACACCAAACCACTCTGAACGACTCTATTCACAGCTTAATGGGTTAATTATGTAGGAATTTTGGAAAATAATCTTTAATAGATGTTATTTATGGGGTTTCTGTGTATCCTAGTTGCTTGTGAGTTGCATTAGCCTCGTAGCTCCAGTGCTAAACCTAACAAAGCAAACTTCAAACGTCAAGCACGTCTCAGCTGGTGGACTGGATTTGGGGGTTTTGTGTATAAATTATTTTTTTATTATACGTTTACATTGTTAGTCTTTAGCTTCCAAGTAACTCAAAATATTGGATGTTTCTCTGCATGTGGATATGAGATGGTTCTCAATAATGCTCTCTGTTTTTTCCAAAGCTCATCAAGACCCATAACCTACTGCCCAGCCGGAACTACATCTTCGGCTATCACCCCCACGGCATCTTCTGCTTCGGTGCTTTCTGTAATTTTTCCACGGAGGCGACGGGATTCTCTAAGAAATTCCCCGGAATCCGTCCATCTCTGGCTACACTTGCTGGAAACTTCCGGTTGCCTCTGCTGAGGGACTACCTGATGTTTGGAGGTGAGGAAACACCTTTATGCTCATACACTGCCTTTTTACATTTAAGCATTTACATTACATTTTAGTGCTTTTATACAACAGTTCTGCAAAGTAAAGCAGCGAAGCAACGTAGCAATCCTGGCACCTAAAGTAGCTCCAGCTCCCGAGAGTGAAGAGACCATCGCAGTTACTCAGCGACTAGTTTGCGTTCGGCATGAAAATGAGCATTGTTATCGCAAATGAAATCACGGCTGTGATTCGGTCGCAGGTACGAGCTGAAGGTGAGTACAGCGGTGTGATCTTATTTAGAACGTACAACCTCCTGGGTTCTATCACTTTTATAGAACGGTTCTTTAATAAAACGAATAAAAGAGTAAAGCAGCCCAGAACATCGTGTCAAACGTGCTTTAACATCATCAATTCCTTCCACCACGAAAAGTAGTGCCCCACTGATTTACATACAAATCCATAAAGCTGAGCGAATATCAGGTTGAGCTCAGTTTTTCCAGATTAACCTGAAGGTGGTTCTGTCTGTAAGTTTATTTCTGGCTCATTCCAGTTTGTTTACATTTGTTGTACATATATATTTGCTCACAGTAAAACATGTGTATGTTAAAATGTCCCGTTACAAAAAATGCATTTAACCCATCCGTGCAGTGAAACACCACATACACACTAGTGAGCACACACACACTAGGGGGCAGTGAGCACACTTGTCCGGAGCGGTGGGCAGCCCTATCCACAGCGCCCAGGGAGCAGTTGGGGGTTAGGTGTCTTGCTCAAGGGCACCTCAGTCATGGACTGTCGGCTCTGGGGATCGAACCAGCGACCTTCCGGTCACAGGGCCAGTTCCCTGACCTCCTAATATATTGTGCAATATATGTGGTGGTGTGAAATATGTGTGCCAAATATATTTAAATGTGCAATATACACACATTTATGGCCATTTTTCAATATTTACACATATGCTTAATATTTAAATATATATATATATATATATATATATATATATATATATATATATATGTTTCCTGTATTACAGGTATTATCTTATAGAAGTTATATAATGAGTCCATATTCTGTTCACTGTATGTGCTAAAGTAGAAACCTGGTAATGGTTAACTGCGTTTCGGTGCTCAGCAACACGGCCTAGAACATTTCTCATCCAATCAGACTGTCTAGAACGTAGACTACACATTATAGCGCGTGCCAAATGAATACATATGCATATAAACGTGTTTGTTTGTTTACGCCTCGTAATCACAGCGTAGAGCCTGAAAAGCAGCAGATAAGCGGTTTCTCAGTCAAGCCCTGCTGTTTCACTGGCTGCAGCAGCAGAACTGTACTCCGCTGTACTGTTCGAGGAGCAGATAAGAGCGTATGAGCTTTGCCCGTTACACTCAGTGCAGATCTGTTTACTCTGCTGTCGATATGTTGGAAGTGTGATGAAACATGTCCTGCGCGATCATTGATTCTGGCAGAGTGTCTCTGCTGTCTGGGGACCTTCTGTAGCGCCATGCGTGCCCATAAAATGACCAGAACAATCTGCTTTTGCAATACAGGCCCGAAGGTTTGATAGGCAAGACTAACTGACCATGAATAATAAAACTGACCATGAACAATTTCGTACAACCAAGAGACGAAGAGAACTGTGATATGTTTAAATATGGTCACCATATAATACCTCAGCATGTTTACATGTTTACATTGTGTATAAATTTCATGATAAATGGCCAAAATGACGTGGAAAGACGTCTGGTTCCATTGACTTACATTAAAAGTAAACTATGTGTTTTCCTTCTCCTGTAAAGTCACCATTTTGGAGATACGAGATTTTGATGTACACACACACACACACACACACACACACACACAGTTAATATGTATATATATATATATATATATATATATATATATATTAACTGTCTTTAATTTATAAGGACTCTTATCATGAAGGGCAGGTCTAGACAGAGACTAGACACATAGCTGGGTGCCAAACAAGCTAGAAACGAGCTTGTTCTTCAAGGGTTCCTTAGCATAGACAACAGTTCTCTATAGAACCATGAACGCTCAAAGAACCATCTGCATGCTGAAAGGGTTCTTTGCATAATGAAATGTTTTTTTGATGAAGAATGTGTTTTATATGTGGTTCTGTTTAGCACCAGAAAGGGTTCTTGTTCCAAGCCTGACATCATAATGACAGCAGAGCCCTTTTTGGTGCTATGTAGAACCATATACAACTCATTGTCCATCAGTCTGAAGAACGACCTGTTAATGTAGATGGTAATGTTGTGATTTCATGAGTGACGTTGGTTTTTTTGTCTCCTCTGGTTTTCAGGAATTTGCCCGGTGAACCGCAACTCTATAGACTACCTGCTCTCCCGCAACGGGACGGGAAACGCCGTGGTCATCGTGGTCGGAGGAGCTGCCGAGTCGCTGGACTGCGCACCAGGGCTCAACTCCGTCACTCTGAAGAACCGCAAAGGCTTTGTGAAGCTGGCTCTGCAGAAAGGGTAAGAAAACAGAACAAGACCATGAAAAAGAAAAGAAAAACAGACAAAGTGTTTCGTGCAAGTGGTTCATTTTTCTGCGTGAGGAACACATTTCACAGAAGATGACGCAGAATCCTCAAAAAAATCCCTGTGTTCAGTCAATGAGTCACTCTTTCCCGTTATTCCAGCTTCTTGTCAGGAGACTCACCTTCAGTTCCTCAAACAATCTGCAGACACGCCTCCAAAGCTCAGTCTTAGAAGTTAGTTTAGCGTGTTATTATTAGAGAAATGTATAAAGGCTTTTCCTTCCTGATGAGGCAAACTTAAAAATGAAAAATTCTGAATTAAAAACTTTTTCAGAGCACAGCTTTGAAATTTTTAATAAAATGAATAGACAATTCAAACCAGGTGAGTTGGTGAGTTTCTTCTTCATGGAGCACCACTTTCCATTTTTCATAGATTGAGAAAAGGTGGTACAACAATGAACATCTTGTTTGATGTGTGGAAATTGGGCTGGAAAGCAGATGATAATGATTGGCTGAAAGGGGTGATTGCATTTGGGCCAAAGACCACAGTGAGGTGGAAGTAGCTGCATTTGCAGGTGTGGCAAAATCCCAGTTTATGGGAAATTCTCACCAGAATTGTGGCTGAAAGACAAAACTGACAGGGGCTGCTGTCAAACAAATTTGGATATTCAAGGATTTGTTCTGACAGCAGTGGTCTTGTTGCTGGAAGAAAACCTCGTATCTCCAAAATAGTAACTTTACAGAAGAAGGAAAAAACTTACTGCACTTTTAATGTAAGTCAATGGAACCAGACGTCTTTCTATCATTTTAGGTCATTTATTTTGGTCCATTCATTATGAATTGGCTTTTTCAGAAAACTGAAAAACATCAAAATGGACTTTATAGGATTGTATAATTCATATATATATCAATCACATCATTGTTGGAAGAAAACCTCATTTTTGATATTTTTCTGTTTTTGTCATAATCTGAAAGGCCTGTTACCTTTTATATTGTATGTAAATTCCATGATGAATGGACCAAAATAAATGACCTAAAATGACTCGGAAAGACGTCTGGTTCCATTGACTTACATTAAAAGTGCAGTATGTTTTTCACTTCTCCTGTAAAGTTACTATTTTGGAGATACGAGGTTTTCGTTCTGACAGCAGCGACATGTGACCTATAGAATCCTATAAAGTCCTATTCCATCCACACATTAGAAGATACACAGGATCACTGTTCACTGAATTTGAGGACAGAATGTAGGTTATATTTGTGTGTTTAGTGTCTTCTTGGCAGTGGACGGTAGAGACCAGGTGACTCAGCACAAACTGCAGCCGGGGGGGCACGAGTACCTGAGCAGGGCGACTCAGCGCAGGACTGTACACTCACAATCAAAAGTGTGGAATCAGCCGCCATTCGATTTTATTATATTACATTCTATACAGTAATAACGTCGACAATGTGTGGATTCAAATATTTAAAACTATTTGATGAGTTTTATTCAGTATTTCAGGAATTGTGGGAACAAGAAGTCAATAATTATTAACGATATATTTAAATTCATTATTGTCAAGTTATCTGCTTTGACATTTGTTTCTGAGGGTGCTGTTATTTACCGATTCCGACCGATTGTCCGAAAGCTGTGTGTGTGCGTGGGATAGATCTGGTTTCTTTACAGTGAGAAGGTAGAGACGTTCTAATGGAGGTTCCACTCTGCAGTGAGAACTTGCATGACCATTAAACGGTTCTTAGTGCAGGGCGGTGTTCATATTCCACACAGGCTTAGACATTAACCGTAAGATGGACAATGAGTGGAGATACAAGAAGCACTCAGTACTTGGTGTTTATATATATATACTTTAAATGTACTTTAAACCTACACCAAAAGGTTCTTTAGGGACTCTTGAGTGGCTCCTCTACGGCATCACTCCAAAGAACCCTTTTTGCCACCGAGGAACCACCAGTTTTTTAAAGAACGTTAAGTGTGAAGAACAATGTAAAAGTTCTATCCGCTGTATTCCAAGATTTTCCAATAAATTTCCATTTATTTTTAAGAGTGTTTGTGGAAAACCTGTTCATACTTCTCATCACTGACCGTTGCTGGCCGTCTGTGTGTCCCTCAGAGCTGACCTGGTGCCCGTGTACTCGTTTGGGGAGAACGAGGCGTATAAGCAGGTGATGTTTGCGGAGGGCTCGTGGTGGAGGCACGTCCAGCGCAGGCTGCAGAAGCTGCTGGGTTTCGCTCCCTGTCTGTTCCACGGCTGCGGGTTCTTCTCGTCCGAGAGCTGGGGCATGGTTCCCTACTGCAAGCCCATCAACACCGTCGGTGAGACATCAGCAGTGAAGCCTAGCAGAGAAGCTTCCAGCAAAATGTGATAACTTCAGCCCCGCCTCCAAAACGTCTGATTTCTGATGATGTCACTGTGCACCAGCGGGTGGGATGAAATGATATCGACCAATAATATCACATTTCCACAAATGTCCCCTGCTAGAAACCTCGTATCTCCAAAACGGCAACTTTACAGGAGAAGGAAAAAACCTACTCTACTTTTAATGGAAGTCAATGGAACCGGACGTCTTTCCAAGTCATTTTAGGTCATTTATTTTGGTCCATTCATCATGAAATTTGCACAACATGTAAAGGACAACAGGGATTTTCAGATTAGGTCAAAAACTGAAAAAAGTCCAAAATGGAGATACGAGGTTTTCTCATGAAAAAAGTGATATGTTGGGCCAGAGTGACCAGCTAAACCAGAACCACACCAGCACTAGACGAGCATAGCTCAGAGAACCTCCCTGGTACTGTATCTCATGCATTAATACATGCATTCGTGTGAAAATAAGATAAGACTTTAAGACCCCCGACCTCAAAAATGTGCTTTTTAAAATCCTCGTTTGGATGGTTTATTATGAAAGCTGCATATATAAGCTCTTCCTCGGCAGGGCCATAGAGCATGTGTCCCTCTCACTAAACTAAAGATGGTTCTTCAAGGGCTCTTTTGTACAGAAAATGGTTCCGTGTAGAACCATGGACACTCGTTTCAACGTTATGTTTACATTTGATGAAG
Source organism: Pygocentrus nattereri (assembly GCF_015220715.1). Taxonomy (NCBI): domain Eukaryota; kingdom Metazoa; phylum Chordata; class Actinopteri; order Characiformes; family Serrasalmidae; genus Pygocentrus; species Pygocentrus nattereri. The sequence continues at coordinate 1,593,633 of NC_051228.1, forward strand.
TCACTTTTAGTCGGGTAGATTTGATGTTTTTACGTCTTTAGCTTCATTAGTAATTCGGTGTCTGTCTAATTAGCTGGATCTTATGTCTTTGGAACTGATCCCAGTGTGAAATTGATTGAAGTAGTAACAATATATTATATTATAATATTCTGATCTGTCCGCGAATGCTTCTCTTCCAGTTGGAGAGCCGATCACAGTGGCCAGGGTCGAGGATCCGACTCCGGACATGATCGACATGTACCACAGCATGTACATCAACTCGCTCACTACGCTGTTCGACAAATACAAGACGCGCTTCGGCCTGAAAGAGACCGACTATCTGCTGGTCCGCTGAGAAACGGCACGACGGAGCTGTGGACGCTACGCCAGAGGAGGGCCCGGCCCAGAGGAGGCCGAAAGAACCGATTTCTCTTCTAAGACGGACAGAACGTTATTGTCACTTAGGCCTTCGGCTGGCGTCACTTCCACTGTCAGATTTCCCTATAAATCCGAATATGCTTCCCATTCAAGCTCTTAAAACCCCCCAACTCAAAGACTTACACCGTCTGGGAAGAGACTCACTTACACAGCGGTGTGTAATTCTGTATCCTTGCCACTAGGTGGCACTATTCAGTAACAGGCTACTACATAAACTTCTGGATGTTAGTTCACAGTATACTCTCAAACAGCGATGATCCGCATCCGTAAACCGTGTTTGTACTCATAGACGATGATGAGCAATCAGTCACAACCATCTTTTTGGGGTAATTTCTATCATTTTTGTCCCTTTTTTTGATTGTAAATGTGAAAGCAACCTGCAACCCCCCCCCCACAACTGCCCCCCGCCCCCCACACGACCCCTTTAAGTTATTTTTATACTTTTGCACAAACAATGCAGTATAAGAGCCGCCTTACAGACACAGTGATGAGGTTCTTTAGACGGTGCTCCAGCCTGCTGTGAATACAGGAGCTATATTCATTAACCCTCTACTGCATGCGTGATGAAAGCAATTTAATAACCTCACTGTCTCACATAAAACCATCTTTGATTATTAAATCATATCATGATAAAATAATATATAACGGCTATTGATAATCGGTCCCGGGAATTAAGCTCAAAACCCTTTTAGAGGTTGAGCAGGGATCCTTTTGGGGTGTGTTGCCTTGAGGCAACATTGTGAGACAACGGGAAGAAACGACATAGAGCCGTGTTCCCTGAAGTGGGGAGGCCTGGCTTGTAATGGGCTAAATCCATTTGACTGCCAGACATTGTTGCTTCTAGGCAACGAACATGTTTCAGTAAATTCTTATAACAAGGAATTTGATACTGAGCGCTAGAGGGAGGTTTAAACGTTCCCAGTAAAAGACCGTCTGTGCTTCTTACTCACTTATTCATACTCTCTATTGCAGTCTTTAAGTATGTGTAATGTTATGGTCAAGTCGGGAATAAGAGCGCTCCGGCCTCCGTATGCCAGGTCACAGCTAATTAGTTCTAAGTTAAGCTTTAATTATAGGACTTTCAATCACTTTTGGTTCCCATTAAGTTCAAGTGACACTTTTTAATCCCACAAACGGGAAAATTTCACCTCCTCATTTAACCCATCCGTGCAGTGAAACACCACACACACACACACACACACACACACACACAAGGACACCACAGCGATGGATTGTCGGCTCTGGGGATCGAACTGGCGACCTTCCGGTCACTGGGCACCCTGACCTCAAGTCCACAACTGCCCCACACACAACTGTTATTTAATTTGACACTTTCCTTGGAAACTTTGATCTCCAACCATCCCTGAGATGTATTCTTTCTCGCCGGCGTACTTCGCTCTTCGAGGATCTAAAACCCCTTTCAGTGCCCTGCCTGTGTCTGGGTCAGAGGTTCTCCTTCCCGCAAGCGTTAGGCCTGTGTTCTGCTGAGACCCGTCGGCCTCAGCTCTATGACTGTAACTTTATTTCACTCATTTCTAAATGATTTTTACAAAACTTTTGTTAAGCTGTGATTGAAGGACACATTTCTTCAGACTTTCTGACAGTAAAGTGAGGAAAATGAGTTTGTTGCCCTGAGGCAACATCGTGTCTTCGAGGGTTAATAATCCACGCCTTGTTGCGCAAACGGAAAAGTGGTCCCATCCTTCACTCAGGCTGATTAGCAGGTGACATGAAGTTGGGAAAGACATCGAATTTCCTGAAGATGGAGAGAGAACGTTCATGTAAAGATGGTACGTGGAAGCAGATGATCTGAATGAACCTCCGTTCTCATGTCGAATCACTGAACTGATTATTTATTGAGACCACACTCTTAAAAATGGTTCATTAGGGTTCTTTAGTGGAGTCGGTGGTTTGACCTAGAACCATGAACTCTCCAAGGACCATGCTCATGCTTAAACGGTTCTTTGCCAGGTGAAACGGTTCTTCGGATCGATGGAGAACATGTCCTAATTGGTCTATGTAGCACCAAAGAGGGCTCTTCTACTGCATACGCTGTCAAGCTCAACCAACCAACAGAAGAACCCTTTTTATTGCTACATAGAACCATATACTGCACATACTCCACCTGGAGAACCATTTCACCATGGAAAGAACTATGCAAATGGTTCTTTCAGTGTTCATGGTTCTATAGAGGACCATTGTGCTTCCTAAAGAACCATCCGAACCACCTTTTGAAGAACAAAGTGGTTCTTCTGGGGTTCTTCAGTAAAGAAGAACCATGAACGCTCCAAGGGCCAGGTGCATGCTTGAACGGTTCTCAACACAGTGAAATGGTTCTTCAGATTGATGGAGAAAGCGCTATATGTAGCACCAAAGAGGGTTCTTCTGTTGCGTACGGTGTCAAACGTGTAACAACAGAAGAGCCCTTTTTGGTGCTATATAGAACCATATCTCACATGTTCTCCTTCAGAAGAACCATTTCACCACGCAAAGAAGCATTTAAGCATGCAAACACTTCTTTGAGTGTGCACGGTTCTGTATAGGACCAACGTCTTTACTAAAGAACCCTTGGAGAACCACCTGTTTTAGGAGTGTATGCTGAAGTAACCACTGCTGTCTTTTCTCCGATTATTTTTTTCTTCGATTATTTTATAAACTACGAGCAAAATAAACACAAATAACAGAAAGAAATGAGAGAAAATGGTGATGTTGCTTCATAAGGGCGTCGGAAACACAGCAAAGGCAAACAGAGCAGCGGCCTTGTTTGATTTGGCCGCACACGGCCGCCTGAGTGTCCCGCAGAAAGCGCTCTTATTGACCTATGACTGACCGGGCTGCGCAGGAACGCTCAGTATCCCTCCTCTAACAGCTTTCCACAGCGCACGGACGCATGGAGCCGGCGGTCAGAAGCTTCGGGCCGTTCTTGTTTTGACGCTCTGTGATTGCTGTGAAGTGAAGTGCTCCAGCGGCCGTTCAGAGCCAGCCGGCCTCCTCTGCGCTGCCCGACTCTCTAAATTAAACTTTTGTATGTTTGTAGAATAAACGGTGTGTAAAACTACAGAACCCTGTGCCTCCTTCTTCACACAGACCACACGCAGACCACACGCAGACCACACGCAGACCACACGCAGACAGACCACACACAGATCACACGCAGACCACACGCAGACCGCAGACAGACCACACACAGATCACACGCAGACCACACACAGACCACACGCAGACCACACGCAGACCACACACAGACCACGCACAGACCACACGCAGACCACACGCAGACCGCAGACAGACCACACACAGATCACACGCAGACCACACACAGACCACGCGCAGACCACACGCAGACCACACGCCGACCACACGCAGACCACACACAGACCACACGCAGACCACACGCAGACCACACGCAGACCACACGCAGACAGACCACACACAGATCACATGCAGACCACACGCAGACCACACGCAGACCGCAGACAGACCACACACAGATCACACGCAGACCACACACAGACCACACGCAGACCACACGCAGACCACACACAGACCACGCACAGACCACACACAGACCACACGCAGACCACACACAGACCACGCACAGACCACACGCAGACCACACGCCGACCACACGCCGACCACACGCAGACCACACAGCCTTCCACCCGAAGAACGCCAATAAAAACGATGATGTGCAAATCATTTAAAGGAGCTCATTTACATATATACACCTACTCAGCCTACAGCCAATCAGAACAGAGGCTGGAAAACGCTCATTGAGAAAATAATTATGAGTGTTTCTCCGCTCACTGTTCACTCTATCAGCTCCACTGACCCTTCAGTTCCACTCTGTAGTTCTATCCATCTGTTTCTCTGATACTCTGTTACCCTGTTGGTGGTGTGTTAGTGTGTGTTGTGCTGGTGCGAGTGGATCAGACACAGAAGTGCTGCGTGAAGTTTTATACACTGTGTCCACTCACTGTCCACTCTATTAGACACTCCTACCTTGTCGGTCCACCCTGTAGATGTAAAGTCAGAGACAACAGCTCATCTGCTGCTGCACAGTTTGTGTTGGTCATCCTCTAGTCCTTCATCAGTGGTCACAGGACCTGCCCACAGGACGCTGCCCACAGGACGCTGCCCACAGGACGCTGTTGGCTGGATGTTTCTGGTCGGTGGACAATTCTCAGTCCAGTAGAAACACTGAGGTGTTTAAACACTCCAGCTGCACTGCTGTGTCTGATCCACTCAGACCAGCACAACACACAGTGACACACCACTACCACGTCAGTGTTACTGCAGTGCTGAGAATGACCCACCACCCAAATAGTACCTGCTCTGTGAGGGTCCATGGGGGTCCTGACCACTGAAGAACAGGGTAACAGAGTATCAGAGAAACAGATGGACTACAGTCTGTAACTGTAGAACTACAGAGTGGAACTGAACGGTCAGTGGAGCTGATAAAATGTAGACGTGGTGGAAAATTGTGTAAATTTAACTTTTTTGCCAAACAATTCCTTTAATTACTCAAAGACATTTGTCACCAGGATCCCACATGATTCGCTTATTAACACTGAAGGAAAACGGTGTGAATATATTCACATAAGGTGCAATTGGGTTTTATGGAGCCCTATAAGTTGACACAGTGCTTATTTTTTAATAAGAGGTGGCCACAAGTTAATGCATTGAGTACACAAATGACTATTGAAGCCAGAAACGAGTACATTAAGGCCACAAATGAATATACTGAAACCTCAAACTACTACAGAGGACATGAAATAATATATTTATGCCACACATGAATATACTGAGGTCACAAATTCATTTATTGAGGCCACAAGTTTCACAAAATGAGAAACAATAAAGTGTGTGCGTAAGGTGGCATCACCGTCTCCTACACATCAGCCGACGGCTCAGCGTCGTCTGAACCGCTCGACTCGAGAGGTGGAGATATTTATCAGCTCATCATCACGAGGAGGAAACGCGATGCTGCCCTCTAGTGGACCACAGTGGGTTTAGCAGCGCCCGTTAGGTTCGCACGCAAAACGTTCTCGTCTTTCTTTCTTTCTTTCTTTCTTTCTTTCTTTCTTTCATAAAATATGAAATAAGAAATAATATTTTTCTTCATTTGAATGCATTCGACTTTCATTTTTTTACGTGAGCACAGGATAATTGTTTCAATAAAGTAGTTTTTTTATTGTCCAGCACAGTTTAATTTGAAATCTGTAAAATGTTAAATATTGTTATTCATATAATAATAATAATATAACAACAATAATAAAAATAGTATAATAATCCATCCATCCATCCATTTTCTAAGCCTCTTCTCCGTCAGGGTCACGGGGGGGTGCTGGATCCTATCCCAGCAGTCTTTGGGCGGAAGGCAGGATACACAATGGACAGGTCACCAGTCCATCGCAGGGCATAGTATAATAATAATAATAATAATAATGATAACAGCAACAATAATAAAAATAATATAATAATAATAATAATAGTAATGAAAATAATAATGATAAAAATAATGATAATGATAATAATAATAGCAATCATAATAATAATAACAGCAGCAATAATAAAACATAATATAATAATAATATTAATAATAATAATAATGATATTAACAATAATTTAAAAATAATAACAATGCTAATGATAATAATAATAATAATAATGATAATGATGATACAAATAATAATGCTAATAATAATAGTAGTAGTAATAATAATGATAATAATAATAATAACAACAGCGTTGTGTTTAGTTTTATGGGCTGTCGTTGTTATGGTGACGCAGGCTACTTTTATTATCCTCTTTTTTAAATTCCATAATAACAGTCACGTTATCTCCTTTTCCACTTCCTCATATTTCGCTCAGCACGAGTTCTCCAACGCCACTTCCCCGCCCCCCGTCTCTTTGATCGACAACCGAAGAGCCAATCACCGTCGAGCGTCGCGCATCTCTCGCCGATCGACAGGCGCAGGAGCCAATCAGCGTGGCGCGGAGGCTGTCCGGGCGAGCTGGGTCCAGTAATGGCTACCTAAGCGGCGGACTCTGACTTTGTTTATATCGGCGCTTGGAGCCGCGGAGCCGCTGAGACTCGGAGCCGCGGAGCCGCTGAGACCTCCTCCCCGTTTCCGCTTTAGTGTTTATCTCGGGCTGATTTATACAGCTGCGCGCTCAGGCCGCGGGGTGCGCCGTGCGGAGGCCCTGATGGTGCCGATTTAAGGATGAACTCGGTCTGGGATCTGGCGGTCTCCTCCGCGGCGGCCAGCAGCGGCGGCGGCAGCCCGGCAGCGGCCGCCTCCTCTCGGGCTCTGCATGTGGAGCTCACCTCGCAGCAGGTACGGAGCGGAGGAGAACCGGGCGCTGCGCTGTCCGGGTTCTCCTCCTCCTCCTCCTCCTTCTCCTTCTCCTCCTTCTCCTTCTCCACTGTCACATGGCAGCATGAGCCGGGCCTGCAGCTGCTCCAGCGGGCAGTGCACTCTCTAAAACAGGGTTCTTCAAGGGTTCTTTAGTAAAGGCAACGGTTCTGTTCTTAACTGTAGAACAGTTGGCATGCTTGGCGTGGTGAAATGGATCTTCAGACTGTTCTGGTTCTATGTAGAACCTCTTTGGTTCTGTATAGCTCTATAGCCTCTGTTACAGTGTCAACAGAGGAACCCTTTTGGTGCTGTAGAACCAACCACCACATGTTCTCCATCAGTCTGAAGAACCATTTAAGCATGCAGACGGTTCTTTGAGTGTTTATGGCTTCATAAAGAACCCTTGGCGTTATTAAAGAACCCCTGAACCATCTTTTAAAGAGTGTTTAGAACCACTTCATGGTTAAATGGTTCCTCAGACTGATGCAGAATGTTATATATGGTTCCATATAGAACATGTTTGAGAATGGATTAATATAGAACCTCTTTGGTTCTGTATAGCTCTAGAAAGGCTTCCTCTGTTGCTAGTGTCAACAGAGGAACCCTTATGGTGCTGAAGAACCAAACACCACGTTCTCCATCAATCTGAAGAACGATTAAAGCGTGCAGACGGTTCTTTGAGTGTTTATGGCTTCATAGAGAACCCTTGAACCATCTTTTTAAAGGGTGTTTAGAACCAGTTCATGGTTAAGTGGTTCATTGCATGGTGAATTGGTTCCTCAGACTGATGCAGACTGTTATATATGGTTCTAGATAGAACATGTTTGAGAATGGATCTGTAGAGCACCACAGAGGTTCTGCTATTGTTATGATGTGCGTGTGAAACCATATACATCACGTTCTCCATCAGTCTTAAGACTGATTTCACCATGCAAAGAACCATTTAAACATGCATATGGTGCTGTGGTTCTAAGTAGAACCACCTTTTTTTAATACATGTATGCTGGTGCAGGAGGAAATCACCCCAAGCTGTGTTCCGGCCTTCCCAAAGCAGAGCTGGAAAACATCACCACTGGTGTCATGTTCTGTCTGGGGCAGTTATAGACTGACTTTACCTGAAAGAACCCAAAGTGCCGTTCAGCTGGTATTGATAAACCTTTGCTAGAATGGTTCCGGTCATTTTGCTGATCCATAGCTTTCTCAAAGAGTTAAAGGTGAACTTCATTCAGAGAGGTTTGGTGTGATTCAGAGCCGTTCCCAGTGGTGGTGATGGGAACCAGGCGTCCCCCTCTAAAAGCTCCTCACAGTGGTGGTGATGGGAACCAGACGTCCCTCTAAAAGCTCCTACAGAAAGTTCCTACATGAACTGGTTCTGAATTCACTGCCTGATGACTGAGACGCTGTTTTATGAGAGTTTAGAGAACTTCAACTCCATTCATGGTGGAGGGAGACATGCAGGGCGCTGGGCGGCAAAATAGTCCCCAAAGAAAACTCAGTATTCCAGATTTTCCACTATTTTCCATCATCAACATATAAGCTCAGAAGACTCGTGTAGGTTCTCTGGTGGTTCTGGATGGTAAATAAAGTGTCTATATCTGTGTTGTAGTCATGGCGACGTCTGGTTCCCATCACCACCACTGTAAAGACGTCTGAACCACTTCACACCAAACCCACTCTGAGTCAAATCTGATTACACCGAATTAGATAGGAATTTATGGATAACGGGTAGAATTCCCATTTAAAGCTTTGTGTCAGCTCAGAGGAACCTTAACGTTCGTACTTAACGTCGTGAAAAATATGAAGTTTACTCATAAACCTCGATAATGAAGAAGAGTGCAGCTTTGAATGAGCTGATATAAGCGTTTAAAAGAGAGACGTGTAAGGAACAAACGTCTGACATAACTGTCCCTGTCAGTTAGGTGGGGAAAAGTATCTCGAGATCTCAAAATAAAGCTTTATCGGAGCTCCGTCGCTGTTTTTGTAGCTTGTCTGAATCACTATTAGAGCTACTGGTGTAAACAACTGTCACTGTCCTCTTAGCTTAGCATAGCAAGCTAGCGGCTCGGGATTTGTTAGGCGAAGCTTCTTGTTCGAATTTCCCCGTTCCACCTTAAATAGCGCCGCGCTTACGTTCTGGCGACTGATGTCGTTACATGTAACCGCCGCGCCGTTTAAGGTGGAACGGGGAAATTCTCAGACGATGCTAGCGAACGGGAAGCTAACGTCAGCCTCGTATTTACTAGCCGAATCGGGTCTGACTGAATAAACCGATAAACGAGCAAATAAACGGTTTTTAAATCACTTCTTTGGGGTAATTTGGGTTTTAAGTGACGCTAAACTTGTGGAGTTAAACTTCACTTTCCTGTGTGACAGCAGCAAAATGAGCATGCTAGCGTGTTAGCGTGTTAGCCAAAGCGCTAAGCCATAATGTTTTGAGATTCTGAGGCGGCAGATGTCGGTGCTTCAGTTTAAAACTCTCTTTCTGCTGGAAAACGTTAATTTCCCCCTAATTATGTGTTAAATTAGGCTTGCAGTGAGTGAATGAATGAATGCAGGGATCTGCAAACTGATCTCAGTTTGACAGCAAAGCTCCCCAGTACCTAAAAGTGCTATATCAAGCCTGTTTAAAGGGGATTTCCACTCATTTTTCAAAATGCCTGTATAATTCAGTCATTGCGATGTAAACCGAGTCATTCAGAGTGGTTTGGTGTGAAGTTATTCATTGTAGAGACATTCATCAACTTGGATGTCTTTACAGTGGTGGTGATGGGAACCAGGGGTTGCTATGTGGACAGTGCAAACATAGCCGTCTTCTTTACCATCCAGAACCGGTGAACGTACACGAGTTCTACGTGTGGTGTTGAGGATGGTAAACTTAAATTATTTTTATTGTGGACTATTTTGCCTCACAACACCCTGCATGTACGGATAAACTTGCCCATATTAGGCCAAATCCTTCATTTCTGAACTACTGTAAAACGTCTGTGAGGAGCTTTTAGAGGGGGATGTCTGGTTCCTATCACCACCACTGTGAACGGTTCTGACTCGGTTAAGTTTATCTAGAACAGAGCGTTTCACACCAAACCGCTCTGTTTAAATCTTAACCGTCTAATTCCGCAGGTAATTTGAACAGGAGTTCTCTGTCGTTAAACTACTCGGCTCAGACCTTTTATTTGTAGGCATTTTAGGCATTTTCACTGTGATTAATGTAAGCTGGGGTGTGTATGTGGAGTAGTTATTCATATACTTAAGCATTTGAGGTTTCGGTGGTTAGCTTGGGGTACAGTAAAACATTTTAGAGCCAGCTTAGTTAACTACTTTGGGTACAACAGCTGTAGGCCACTCAAAGCAAATGAGGTGAAATGGTGTTTCGTGCATCATTTGCGACTGTGGTTACTTTCTTTTCTCTTTTCTGATGCCAGTGCTCCTCTTGTTGCTGTGGAAATGGTTTTAATTAGGGGGTTTTCTCAACCTGTGTTTTCTGTTAAGGCTGAAGAAGGTCGTCTTCGATTTCCCCACAACCAAAAAGTGAGGCCCCCTTGATCACGTTCTGCATGGCAGGTGAAACAAACGGTGAAAGTCACAAGTTTCTTCCTCAGGAAGCGGCATCACCGACTCATGCAGCTTTGGGGGTCATATGAGATGAAGTCCCAGTAGACTTCCACGTGTTATCACACTCACTTCAAGGGGAACTCCCTAGATAAACTTAGAGTCAGAACCGTTCACAGTCGTGGTGATAGGAACCAGACGTCCCTCTAAAAGCTCCCACAGAAAGTTCCTACATGAACTGGTTCTGAATTCACTGCCTGATGACTGAGATGCTGTTTTATGAGAGTTTAGAGAACTTCAACTCCATTCATGGTGGAGGGAGACATGCAGGGCGCTGTGCGGCAAAATAGTCCCCAAAGAAAACTCATTATTCCAGATTTTCCACTGTTTTCCATCAACATTCCATATAAGCTCAGAAGACTCGTGTAGGTTCTCTGGTGGTTCTGAATGGTTAATAAAGTGTCTATATCTGTGTTGTAGTCATGGCGACGCCTGGTTCCCATCACCACCACTGTAAAGACGCCTTTCACACGTCCCGTTATAACAGGCTTTACTGTCACCTAGTCAGTGTGGGCTGCACAGTACTTCATGTTTTTAATCGTTATTGCAATATTGGCATTTGTAATACAGATATTGTCCAATGACTGTGTATAATTACAGTGGGTGGCGCTGTCGCCTCACTGCAAGAAGGGCCTGGGTTTGACTCCCCGGCTGGGCGATCGGGGTCCTCTCTGTGCATGTTCTCCCTGTGTCTGTGTGCCTCCCACAGTCCAAAAACATGCGGTCAGGGCAACTGGACAAGCTAAACTGCCCCTGGGTGTGGGTGTGGGTGTGTGTGTGTGTATGTCTGTCTGTCTGCCGTGCGATGGACTGTGACCTGTCCAGGGTGTATCCTGCCTTCCGCCCCAATGACCTTTGGCATAGACCCCAGCTCCCCAGGTGACCCAGAAGGATAAGCGGCTTAGAACGTGTGTTGTGACCATCCAGCTCTGGATGAGTTTCTGCGTTTGAGATTTTGGGAACAGTCTGTTCGTCATGTTGTAGTACTGTTTGAATTTCCCAGACAGTTCTCTACACCCTTAAAAATGGTTCTTAAAGGGTTCTTTAGTTAAGACGGTGGTTCTATATAATACCAAGAACACTCAAAGAACAGTTTGCATGCTTAAATGGTTCTCTGCATGGTGAAATGGTTCTTCAGGCTGATGGAGAATGTGTTGTGTAGGAGTATTTTTAATAAAGACCCATGTATGACGTTCTCCATCTGAAGAACCACCTCACCATGCAAAGAACATTTCAGCATGCAAATGCTTCTTTGAGAGTTGTGGTTCTGTATAGAAGCATTGGTTTTACTGAAGAACCCTTGAAGAACCATCTTTAAGACTGTGTATTAAACGCTGTGTAGTGAGAGTGAATGAGTTTGTGAAGGTGTTCATGTTGTTTTTGCTTTCAGAGGGTTTGGTGTGAAGTGGTTCAGACGTCTTTACAGTGGTGGTGATGGGAACCAGACGTCGCCATGACTACAACACAGATATAGACACTTTATTTACCATCCAGAACCACCAGAGAACCTACACGAGTCTTCTGGGCTTATATGGAATGTTGATGATGGAAAATAGTGGAAAATCTGGAATACTGAGTTTTCTTTGGGGACTATTTTGCCGCACAGCGCCCTGCATGTCTCCCTCCACCATGAATGGAGTTGAAGTTCTCTAAACTCTCATAAAACAGCGTCTCAGTCATCAGGCAGTGAATTCAGAACCAGTTCATGTAGGAACTTTCTGTAGGAGCTTTTAGAGGGACGTCTGGTTCCCATCACCACCGCTGGGAACGGCTCTGACTCTGTAAGACTATCTAGAACAGAGGGTTTCACACCAAACCGCTCTGAACCGCTTATGTGGAAATTTTGAAAACTCACAGTTCCCCTTTAAACTCCCCAGACGTTGGGTTCCTATCACCACCACTGTGAACAGCTCGGCCACCCATGGATATTATTGATTCAGTTAATTAGATTAATACATCACAAGATGTACCGCAGTCAGAGAATGATGGCAGTAGCCGTGTTTTGTTTACATCATGCAGACTTTTTACTCTATCTGTTCTTTACTAAATGCAGTGGTTCTGTTAGAGCCATGCGTTCTGTATGGAAACATTTGCATGTGTAAATAGTTCTTTTCATGTTGTGATAGTTCTTGAGATTGATGGAGATTTGTGTTCTATACGATTCTACGTAGAATCTTTGGAATTGGTTCCGTGAAGCACCAAAGAGGGCTAGAACAGCCCGGTTAATAAACAGTTTCTACCCACAGGCTGTCAGGCTTCTGAACAAGCTGTGAAGCTGTGGGTCCGTCCCCAACATTTCACTTGGTTGCTCTGTCAGTATAATAATAATAATAATAATAATATCATCTCTGCTATGGATAATAACACCTTAACACTGAGCCACGTTATAGAACAATAACACTGAGTCACTTAAGCCCCTTTAAAATGTATATTGTCTCTGTTTTGTGTGTATTTCTCTATATTTTTGTGTATATTTCATATATTTCAGTTTGTTTTTCTTGTATTGTATTTTTGCTGTGTTTGCCTTCTGTGGAGTGACTGTCTGAGCCTCACCACAAGCATTTCAATGCATCAACGTCCTAAAACGTCTCGTAATAGACCTGACGTGGCAGCAGTAGAGCCCTGTTTGATGCACCTTCTCAGTCAGTCTGAGTGAACATTTCACCTTCCAGTGAACCGTTAAGTCGTTCTGTGTAGAGCTTATGATTCTAGTAGAACCGTTCCCTTTACTGCGACGCCCATGAGGAAGCATCTTTATGAAGGTTGGGGTTTATTTTCTCTGGTGCTGAATGCGACTGGACGGAAGGACCTGCTGTGTTTGTGTCTCCGCCCTGCTCGGTCGGGTCAGGAGCCTCTTTGAAGTCTCCAGAATGGATTTTGTGCCACTTCTTTTCAGACCATGATGCAAATCTGCTCTTTTTCCAGGGCGTCCAGTGACGTGTGGGGGGGTAGTAGGGGAAAGTGGTCGGGGGGGTGTTGACTGAATAGAATGAGGTTTTGTTTCAGGGGCTGATAATCCTATAGGGAGACCCGTGACTTAGATTTGGGCCTTAAGCATTAAGGCAGCCAGTCCACGCTGGTCAGGTGGGGCTGAACTTTCACAGGCACACACTGCATTCAGTCTGGCCTTAGTATTAACCCTTTCACGTCCCGCTCCGTTCCCATTGGTGGAAAGTCATGAAAGGCCGCTAGCTCTGTTCTGTTCTTCTCTGTTCTCTGCTCTGCTGTTGTCACACTGTCAATCTAATCATAGAACCATTTCCTTTACTAAAGAACCTTTTGAAGAACTACCTGCAGAGCATAGTTTGTCATCTAAAGACTAGATTTAATTAAAGTAATTAAAAACTCCCCTTTTAGTCAACAGTTTGAAATTTTCAATATAGATATTAAAGGGCTGTTAAAATATATAACCCCGATTTCCAAAAAAGTTATGACGCTGTGCGAAATGTCAATAAAAACAAAATGCAATGAAAATGCAAATCACTTAAAAATAGAAAATAGAAAAAAAAACAAAATATCAACTGTTGAAACTGAGAAATTTTATTGTTTGTTGAAAAATGTTTGCCCGTTTTTTAATTTGATGCCAACAACGCGTTCCAAAAAAGTTAGGACGGGGGCAACAGAAGACTTTTGAGGAGGGGTCACCACTCTGTGAAAGACTGCACCATCAAATAGAGCAACAGCTCAAGAAGAACGTTCCTCAACATAAAACAGCAAAGAGCTTCTGCTTTTCATCGTCTACGGTGCAGAACATCATTAAAGACTCAGAGAATCTGGAGAAATCTCTGTCTGTGAGGGACGAGGCTGAACACCAGGATCTGCTGGCCATGATCTTTGGGCCCTCAGGCAGCACTGCATTAAAAACAGACATGATTCTGTAGTGGAAATCACTGCATGGGCTCAGAAACACTTCTGAAAACCACTGTCTGTGAACACAGTTCATCACTGCATCCACAAACGCTGTTAAACTCTAAAACACAAAGAAGAACCCAAATATAAACAGGACCCAGAAACGCTGCCACCTTCTCTGGGCCTGAGCTCATTTAAAATGGACTGAGGGGAAGTGGAAAAGTGTCCGGCGGTCCGACAGTCAACATTTGAAATTCTTTAGGAAGTAATGGACACTGTGTCCTCCGGGCTGAAGACCACTCAGCTTGTTATCAGTGCTCAGTTCTAAAGCCAGTATTCATGATGGTTTAGGGGGCATTAGTGCTCATGGCCTGGGTGACGTGCTCCTCTGTGAAGGCCCCATTAAAGCTGAATGATATAAACATGTTTTATCAACATCTGCTGCCGTCCAGACGACGTCTTTTTCAGGGAAGGCCTTGATTATTTCAGCAGGACGATGTCAAACCACATTCTGCATGTATTTCAGCAGCGCTGCTCCATATTAAAAGAGTCTGGGTGCTAAACTGACCTGCCTGCAGTCCAGACCGGTCACCACTGAGAACATTTGGCTCATTATAAAATAAAAAATATGACGCTGATGCTGGAGTGGCTCTCTAAAGTCCTTCGGTTTGACAGATTTCCTGACCCGTCGCTCAGTAAACTGGGTGATGACCGCTGTGACCGTTCAGCCCGTTCCTGCGCTCTCTGTGCCGTTTCTGAAAGGTTCCTTTCTCTCAGACGCCGCACGTTCTCGCTTCACGTCCACCGTCCAACAGTGACATCACGCCTTGCCTCATAGCGACATGTGGTTTTCCTCACACGCACAAAGGCGGCTTGTCTTAGTGCATCAGTGGCACATTCGCCTGCTCTCAGCGCCGGCCGGGATCCTCCTTAAAGGGTCCATGCCACGGAAAACGGACTTTTCCTGTCTTTGTTTAGTTCGATTTAGTTTGTAAACATTGCGAAAGTTTTAAAAACGTACTGTTCAGTTCACACGGCCCGATACATGGAAACCAAGCTGCAAACCTAGACAGTGTTTTGTGATGTCACAAAAACTACATTTACACATATCTATTTATTCTGTTTCTAGCCGTCTAGCCCCGCCCACTCATGCTGATGTAATGAGCGTTCAAGCCTGGAGGCTCTGTTTAGGATAGCCAGTCAGAACAGAGCTCATTTGCATATATTAGTCACAAGGCACAAACAACAAAAATAGCTTAGGATGGTTCTGCACAGTAACGTTTCAGGCAACTTCATTTATATATAGAGGTAATTATATGATGATGTTAAACAATAATAATAATATAATACTTTTTTATTTATATAGCACTTTTAATGCAGCTCAAAATGCTATGAAACGTATCGCTGTTGTCGGATCAAAACCTCGCATCTCCAAAATGGAAACTTTACAGGAGAAGGAAAAAACACGCATTACTTTCAGTGTAAGTCAATGGAACCAGACGTCTTACCAAGTAATTTTTGGCCTTTTGTTTTGGTCCGTCTGTCAAGAAATTCATACAGAATATAAAGATCAAGATGCTTTTTCAAATTATGTCAAAAACTGGAAATCGACAAAAATGGAGATAAACAGCAACATATAGGACATAAAAATAATAATAAAAATAAATCCTGTATTTATAAATATAGAAATTTGTACACATGAACTGTGCATAACATTTAAAATAAAATAAAATAATAAAAAATATAAAAACATAAAAAAAGACTGGATAAAGAGCGAAAATTGTGACGCGCAGCTGTTTAGATGGCCGTTGTTGTTGGCTGCCCAGTAAACCCAGTTTGGTTAAAGAAACTCTAAACGTGGTGGTACAGAACCTATTGGGCCTCATTCACCAACCAGATCCTGATGTTCACCAGTGTTTATGTGGGATTTACTGTCAGGTAAGAACAGAATCTACACACTCAAGAACTCGTCATGAACCTGACGTGGACTTTTTCTTAGGACCTTCATCAAGAACGCGTTTAAGATCAGACCTGGGAAGATATGGGAGACCGAGGCCCAATGTTTCTGAGAGACCAGGCCACTGTCTGACCAGTTAACAACTTTATATGGCTAGAATATCATAAAATCCCAGTAATCCTGTGAAGAGGCTCAAAGCGTAGAGGCGCTACTGTATCCTCCCTACGGGACCCCGGAGCACAATTACCGAGTAGTGCAGTAACAGACCTCCGCACTTCAAAGGGCTCAGTCTGATATGATTTGCACTTGATTGCCTTATTTGTGTTGCATATAAAGGCCTGGTGTTCGTTTTCCTTTTAAAGGTGCTGTGCGGTGTTAATAACTGAATAGACGTCATCACTGTCCACTCTATCAGCTCCACTGACCGTATAGCTGCACTCTGTAGTTCTACAGTTACAGACTGTAGTCCATCTGTTTCTCTGATACTCTGTTACCCTGTTCTTCAGTGGTCAGGACCCCCATGGACCCTCACAGAGCAGGTAGTACAAATGTTAACATCTCTTTCTTTCTTTCTCTCTCTCTCTCTCTCTCTCTCTCTCTCTCTCTCTCTCTCTCTCTCTCTCTCTCTCTCTCTCTCTCTCTCTCTCTCTCTCTCTCTCTCTCTCTCTCTCTCTCTCCCTCCCTCTCCCTCTCTCTCCCTCTCTCCCTCTCTCTCCCTCCTACAGAGGCGTTTGCGTCACTTGCGAAGCATCGCAGCGCGAAACATCGTGAACCGAAATGATTCTCCACTGCTGGACACGTACTTCACCCTCCACCTGTGTGTGGGTGACCGCATATCTAGAGGTGACCAACCCTCACACTTCCTATCTCTGTCTGTCTCCCTCTCTGTCTGTCTGTCTGTCTGTCTCCCTCTCTGTCTGTCTGTCTGTCTCCCTCTCTGTCTGTCTGTCTGTCTGTCTCCCTCTCTGTCTGTCTGTCTGTCTGTCTCCCTCTCTGTCTGTCTGTCTGTCTGTCTCCCTCTCTGTCTGTCTGTCTCCCTCTCTGTCTGTCTGACTGTCTGTTTATTGTTTTATTAATTAAATTGAGCCGGTGTAATAAAATGTCTAATGTAGCTGTTAATGGACGTTCAGTGTGACTTACTGGCCTGTTGCTAACTCAGCACCTGACTGTGTGGAGGTGTTCGGTGTCATTAACGCTGCGTTCACTCAGCAGGTAAAAGGGGCTCAAATCTGATCTTTTACCTCATGTGTGACACAGATGTGTGTGTGAACAGATAAACACACTGAATCTGACGTTTTCACTTCCGATTTGAGACGCTTTCATATGTGATACTGAAATCCGATCCGTATCCGATCTGCAGCAGTGCAACTCAGTCTGAACAGCCGGATCGGAATTCCTGCGACTTCTACATCAGTCCAGCTCAACATTAGTCATCATTTCGTGCTGCTGTGACTCAAGCACCCTGTGGTGATGTCAAAGTGGCCAGTTAGTGGAAGCACAAGATGGGTGTTTCTAATAAAGTGGCCAGTTAGTGGAAGCACAAGATGGGTGTTTCTAATAAAGTGGCCAGTTAGTGGAAGCACAAGATGGGTGTTTCTAATAAAGTGGCCAGTTAGTGGAAGCACAAGGTGGGTGTTTCTAATAAAGTGGCCAGTTAGTGGAAGCACAGGGTGAGTGTTTCTAATAAAGTGGCCAGTTAGTGGAAGCACAAGATGGGTGTTTCTAGTAAAGTGGCCAGTGAGTGGAAGCACAAGGTGGGTGTTTCTAATAAAGTGGCCAGTGAGTGGAAGCACAAGGTAGGTGTTTCTAATAAAGTGGCCAGTTAGTGGAAGCACAAGGTGGGTGTTTCTAATAAAGTGGCCAGTTAGTGGAAGGACAAGATGGGTGTTTCTAATAAAGTGGCCAGTGAGTGGAAGTGAGCTGGCCTGGTCTGTGTAATGATGGGCTACTTAGCTACTTGTGTGCTTCTGTATCTGCTGAACTCACTTCTCTTTACTTCACTTTCCTTTTCAGATTTTTACAAGAGTGAGGTCATCAGAGACTCTTTGGTGAGTGTTGTCTTTCAGCTTCTGGCTTCTGTTGTGTGCACATCTGTGGAGTTTATGCTGTTTCTGTGTAATATAAGTCAGTATGCATGGATAAATCGCTGGGACTGGACTCGAGGCGCTGGACTGTAATGTGCTTGCGATGTTTTTGACTTGGGTTTCCAGTTCTCATCATGCTTAGCCTTGTAGCTCCAGCGCTAAAACCAAAGAAGCAGGCTTCAGACACCAAACGCGTCTTGGCTGATCAGCAGTTTATGTCTGTGAGCTGATGTTAGCAGGTTGTGGCCTTTAGGGAACTGAGCCGTGACTCTGCTGGACGCGTCTGTAGGACTGACCTGCTCTACGCCAACGTTCAGTGTGCACATCCACGGTTCACTTTCAGTTCCTGCCGCCGTTAGTTTCGTATTCCAGGTCAAAGAAGGTCAGAAATCAACCCTGCAGGGTTCCAGAATCTCTGATCATTAGGGGCATCAGTCTCTGACCTCTATCAGTCTAATCCTTTAGAAAATGAGTCAGTGCATCATGAACTCAATGAACAGCTGGGATCGTACACCATTTATCTAGAAGTATCCAGACAGCCTTTCTAAGGAGTGAATTCGGCTAATTTAAGGTGCACCGGTTGCTGACGCAGGGGTTCAGGAAGCATTGCCCAGTGGAATGGGACGCTCTGGAGGAAGCCTGAAGCTGGCTTTACATGGTGAAACTTCCATGTAACTTCAGTTGCTTGAAACCTACATGAAACTAAAATGCGCTTGAGTCGAACCAATTCTGAATATTTGTAAACAGGTTGGCTCTACATCCTGGTGGATAAATCACAGCCAGCACCTCAATTTATGATAGTTTACTTTAAATTAATAGTGGGTGAAAAATTGATATCACAGTATGAATAAGATTACTGCCCATTTAGGTATATATCCCGCTGAAGTGCCTTTATGTATGTATTTGTTTCAAATAAACCATTTTTAATGCTTACGTAAATCTTTCTTGTAGATTAACAGTGGCGTATTGTTCTGGATGTCCCTTCACTTTTAATAAGAACAAAATTCAACAACTGAAGTAAATCGAAAATATTTTTAATCAAAACAGAAACGAACAAGGTCACCAGGTTGTCTTTTTATTGTTGTATGTTTTATGTTTGAAAGTCATTTGTCTCCTGTGTGTCTCCAAAACTTACCTGCTCAGGTGGAGGTGACGGTATTTAGTAACTACTAAACTTAAGGTTGGTAGGCGCTGTTGCCGGGGGAAACCTCGCATCTCCAAAATAGTAACTTTGCAGGAGAAGGAAAAAACATGCTTGACTTTCAATGGAAGTGAATGGAACCAGAATTTTTTCCAAGTGGTTTTGGGTCATTTCTTCTGGTCCATTCTTCATGAAACTAATACACAATGTGAAGAGCAACAGGTGTTTTCAAATGATGTCAAAAACTGAAAAATGACCAAGTGGAGATGCAAAGTTTTCTGACGACAGCAGCCAATGATAAACCTGAAAACCAAAAAGCCAGCAGAGCCGAGTCGACTTGAGCCGGTACCAAGTGGTGGAAAAGAAGCTAAAATCAAACCGAAGATGTAAATGATACGTATTTTTATATTTCTCCTCCATTTTTGTGTGATACTATTGGAAAAAAGAAAAAAAAATGCTGGTAGGAATTAAAAGCTTCATGGCTGGATTATTCCTCGATTATTCCGGGGATTTGCTGGAGCGCAATCGCTCCTGAGAACTTTCTGCTTTCATGTTTTCTAATAATATGTTTTTTGAAGAGTTTCTTTTTGCTCAGTGAGAGGGGCCTAAAGACCCCCAACCACTAAATCCTCATGTTTTCATCAGGCTGGGGACCTTTAGACCCCACAAAGGCATAAAAACAAACTCCCACACGCTGAGGCCTCAGCAGTTCTTCCACTGCAGGTCATTTTTGTCGTTTGTCAGCAGCTGGATGTGACCGTTCGCTCTATTCTTCATGAACCTGAACCTTCAACCTCTCACTTTTCCTCTCTTTCTTTCTCTGATGAAGCTGTTTCCTCTCCTCTTTCCTGTTGTTTTCCCTCCCTTTTCTCTCTCTCTATCTCTCTGTGCTCTGGTTTCTGCTGATGCCGTCCCGCTGGTCTGAACTCCTCCTGATCCTGAAGCCTTGGTTCTGCGTGACACTGCGGTTGTTGCTCAGATGTTTGTAGGTGTTAATGTGGATCACAGCTGGGCAGTAACTCCGAGTTCTGGTCTGCTGTTTTGTGTGAGGCTTAGCCTGATTTCTGCTTCGCTGTGTCGACCCACTGTACTGAAAACTGAAATTAGGACAATCCTGCTCAAAGTGAAATAACAAAACGGAATGTCCAGTTTATTACCTACTTTGTTTCTACACTCATTGGTCTTTCCTTTTAGGAATAGTCCACTATTCAGTTACAGACTGCAGTCTGTCTGGTGAAGAATTGTGGGGAAAATCAAATTCTCAACCAAATCTAAAGGAAAATACAAGATTGATGAGTTGTTGGTGTGTCGTGAAATTTCCTCACTACTAAATATTCCACAGTCCACTGTCAGTGGGATTATAACAAAGTGGAAGCGATTGGGAATGACAGCAGCTCAGCCACGAAGTGGTCGGCCACGGAAAATGACAGAGCGAGGTCAGCGGATGCTGAGGGGCATAGTGCGCAGAGGTCACCGACTTTCTGCAGTCAATCACTACAGACCTCCAAACTTCATGTGGCCTTCAGATCAGCTCAAGAACAGCGTAGAGAGCTTCATGGAATGGGTTTCCATGGCCGAGCAGCTGCATCCAAGCCTTACATCACCAAGCGCAATGCAAAGCGTGGAATGCAGTGGAGTAAAGCGCCACCACTGGACTCTAGAGCAGTGGAGACGAGTTCTCTGGAGTGACCAATCACGCTTCTCCATCTGGAAATCTGATGGACGAGTCTGGGTTTGACTGACTGCATTGTGCCGAGTGTAAAGTTTGGTGGAGGGGGGATCATGGTGTGGGGTTGTTTTTCAGGAGTTGGGCTCGGCCCCTTAGTTCCATTGAAAGGAACTCTTAAAGCTTCAGCCAGGCCTTCTTGTCCAACATCAGTGTCTGACCTCACAAATGTTCTTCTGGAAGAACGGTCATATTAAACCCTAGGGATTAAGAATGGGATGGCAGTCAAGGTTCATATGTGTGTGTGAAGCCAGACGAGCGAATACTTTTGGAAATATAGTGTATTAATATTTCCACTATTCCAGTGTTATACTGAAAATAAATAGAAACTGTGCAGTAAAATGAAATGATTTATTTGTTCATAGATGTTTAAAGCATCTTCTGTGGAGGATGTGGTAATTCATTTTATTCTAAGTATTGCAAGTATAATTTATACTCAGAAATCAGTTCAAATAAATGAATCAGTAATTATTTGTCTCATCATTGTGTGCGTGTAGAACCCAACCTGGAGGAGTTTGGACTTTGCGATGCTGCCGGATCTGCTGGACACGTCGGTGTCGTGCTTTGTCGTTCGGATCTGGGGCGGCCGAGGCGAGCAGTACCAGCTGCTCATTGAGTGGAAGGTCAACCTGGATGGACTACGATACACAGGACAGCAGGTGCCGACATCACACACACAACCGCCAACGAACAGCGCCGTGCGAAAGTCGGAGACGCCCTCGTTTATCTAACTTCCACCCAAAACGGTGACAAAGTTCTTCGCTTTTTCAGTAGATGTTTCTGAGGAGATCGGATATGAAGTAGGAAAGGAGAAAGTCAAAGATAAAAACGGGAGTTTTCAAAAACTGATATAAAGCTACAGAGAAAATGGGGCTCCTAACAACCACCTGGAAGACCTGGTAGACACCAGAACTGTCCCTTGCTTCAGTTCAGCTTCAGTCGTTCGGTGTACCTATTTATTAATTATATGCTTTGTCCATTCATTAAATACAATTAAAACTGTATATATTTATATTTATATATATACAAGAGCTGCACTGTTAGAACTGAAGGTTCTGTTCAGGAACATTTTCCCTTCATCAGGGTACAAACAGTGTAAATGTTCCCTCAAAGGTTCTCCAGTGGTTCTAAGGTCTGATTGTGGAGCTTAAATCAGGTTCTCCAGGTGAAAAGTTGGTATTTGTTCCTTTTCATAACCGAATGATTTAAAACAGAGCAGTAGAGTAAAAGCCTGGAGGCGAGGCGAGGCGGGGTGTGTGGAGTCAGTCCAGCTTAGAACAGATCATTTCAGTGGATTATGGTTCAGTTATGTTCCCTGACTAAAGGCGCTGAGATGGAGCCTTGAGGGTTCCACCCCAGAGACAGTCTAGTACCTTTATTTCTGAGAGTGTAAATTTACAGAAGAGGAACAAGCTTCCTTAACTTTCAATGGAAGTTCATGGAGCAATAATTTATTCCAAGTCATTTTGGAGCATTTCTGTTGGTCCATTCATCATAAAATTATGAGGCAATTAAAAAAAAAAAACATCTGGCGATTTAAAATTATATCAAAGAAATGAAAAGTAATAAAAATAAAGAATCCCCCCCCGACACAAATATCTCTCTCTCTCTCTCTCTCTCTCTCTCTCTCTCTCTCTCTCTCTCTCTCTCTCTCTCTCTCTCTCTCTCTCTCTCTCTCTCTCAGATCCGCTCCAGGAACCCAAATGAGATCATATTTGGACTCAATGACGGATACTACGCAGCTGACTTTGATCAGAAGGTAAAATTGATGCAAAATGAAAACCCTAATTATGCGTCATGGCTGTTTAGAGGCTTCCTCAGATGATCCCTGGTTTGCGTCGCTGACTTCTTTCACCGCTTGAGATGGAAGAGACGTTTTTAAGCTTTGTGTCTGGCTCGTTTTTTCAACAGGATAATTCCGAGAGAAAGAAGAACAGTTTGCTGCAGGTGGATCAGAGCTCAGTGAGGAACTCCTACAGCGTCTTCTCTCTGCTCAGGTACGTTCAGTTAACTTCAGCACTGCTGCGGACGGACGGACAGATGGATACAGGCGGATAGGCAAAGGCTCCGTTCACATTTCCAGGCTGAAGTGGCTCAAATCCGATTTCCTGCCCTGATGTGACTCAGATCCGGTGTTTTCCGGTCTGTGTGGACACAAATCTGATCTTCTCAAATCCGACCTGAGCCGCTTTCATATGTGGTCCTAGATGGGATGCGTATCCGACTCGTGACCATGTGACCTTAATGTGACCCTCAGATCGGAATTCATGTCATTCAGCGTTACCATAGCAACAGCTCTGAACAGACGTTAAAGCCTGTAAACGGTGGAAAAGCAGCTCATCTCACCTTTTTCTCCTCCGTCTGGCTCTAATAATGAAGCTGAGAGCTGATCAGAGTTAATGATCTTCTCAGTGAAGCTCGTTCTGCTCGTTAGTTTGTGCTGATGATGCGGTGATTCAGTCACGTGACGTTACTGAGCAGGAGGAGCTCATGAGGGTCAGTTCAGGAGCCGGTTAGACAGACAGACAGACAGACAGACATTTTAGTGAAATGTGTGCTTTTTAAAGGTGCAGTAGTGTGTAGTGTGACCTGTAGTGGTGAGGTTGCAGATTGCAACCATCCGAACACTCCTCCACCCTGAGCTGTAAAGCAAGCGTCAGGATGGATCTCGCTCTCAGTGTCGTGTCTGAAGTGTGTAAGGCCGTGACGGCTGCTGTCAGAGCTTTATCGATCATGGCGTTTTGTATCCGTACCGTTCAGCCCTCCACGCGGCTGAGAACCAGTATAACAGGGAGATTTAAGCAGATCTGAGCTGAGCTGAGCTGTGAGGTTTGGAGTGTAAGTGTCTTGCTGCAGCTCCAGTCGTCCACCAGAGGGCAGCGTCGCTCTTTGAGTGTTTGTGGAGCAGAACGAACACAGCAGGATTCAGATTCAACATTTTCCAGGTGCAGGTGAGCCGAGTTTGGGGGCGACGCAGTGTCTGGTTCTGTTCATCTCTCTCTCTCTCTCTCTCTCTCTCTCTCTCTCTCTCTCTCTCTCTCTCTCTCTCTCTCTTCACTCTTTCTTTCTGTTTGTCTTTTTTCTCTCTTGCCTTTTTTCTCTCTCTGTCTCTTTCTGTTCTATCTCTTTCTCCTCTCTTCTCTGTTTTGTCTCTTTCTGTCCCTCCCTTTTCTGCTCTTCTCTCTACACTGCTCTCTGTCTCTTATTTGCTTTTTTTCTCTTGCTTTTCTCTCTTTTCTCTTTTCTTTCTCTCTCGCTTTTTTCTTTCTCTCTTCTCTCTTCTCTCTCTCTCTTGGTTTTTGGTCTACAGTAACATTGTGTCTCTGGGGGCTTGTGATTGGGGGGCGTTGTTGGGTGGGGGGCTGTGATTGGGGGTCTGTACAGTGTCTTGGCTGCAGTTGGAAGGCTGTGTGTGTTTTTGGCTGAGGCCCACGCGTATGTCCCCCGTCTCCTCTGCCCTGCTGCCCTCCCACTGACCACACTCCTATAAAAGTGTAGAATGTCCTGCTGGCCAGCTTGGAGTTTCTTCTGCATCCAGAATCTCCCGAGCGGGGGGGGGTTCTGTCCAGTCTGCTGTACTGGGGTCAGATGAAGTTGGGGAACAGTACCGGGCTCTCGCTCGTAAATCAGGATCAAGTTAAAGGGCCGGTCCACCCATTTTTAAAAAGAATTTCTACATGATCCAGTATCTGAGATGTAATCAGACTTTCAGAGAACTGAACTCCTGAAGACTGAAGGAGAGAAAGAGAGGGGAGGAGAAGGAGAGAGAGAAAGGGATGAGAGAGAATACAAGGGTAGCGAGAAAGAGAGAGAGAGAGAGAGAGAGAGAGAGAGAGAGAGAGAGAGTGGAGGGGGAGAGAGAAAGACAAGGAAGAGATAAGAAGAAAGAGAATTGAAGGGGGAAGGAGCGAGAGAGTATGGAGGTTAAGAGAGACAGACAGTGAGACAGACAGTGAGACAGACACAGTGAGAGAGTGAGAGACAGACACAGTGAGAGAGTGAGAGACAGACACAGTGAGAGAGTGAGAGACAGACACAGTGAGAGAGTGAGAGACAGACACAGTGAGAGAGTGAGAGACAGACACAGTGAGAGAGTGAGAGACAGACACAGTGAGAGAGTGAGAGACAGACACAGTGAGACAGTGAGAGAGACACAGTGAGACAGTGAGAGAGAGACAGTGCGAGAGAGAGAGCGAGACACACAGTGAGACAGTGAGAGAGACACAGTGAGACAGTGAGAGAGAGACAGTGCGAGAGAGAGAGCGAGACACACAGTGAGACAGTGAGAGAGACACAGTGAGACAGTGAGAGAGCGAGAGAGACACACACAGTGAGACAGTGAGAGAGACACAGTGAGACAGTGAGAGAGAGACAGTGAGCGTCTGGCCTGTTGAGCGGGTCAGATTGGGGCCGACGGTCAGCGGTTGTCGTTATCGTTGCTGAGGAAATGTTTGTTTTTGATCGGTGTTGCTGAGCTGTCGCTCTCGCTCGCCCTGACGGGGAGCCACGGCGAAGAGAGGGAGTCGGCCGATGAATCCGATCATTAATCAGCGTCGTTCCCTCTTTACGCTCGATATTTACACACCGCTCTGTCACCGAAGCATCAGGAATACGAGCCGATCACTGAGAGCCAGTGAGCTCACTCCACCACCGCCTGCCAAACTCTGCAGGAGGAGGGGGTTTGGGGGTTTATCAGTTTTCTGGTTTGTGTACTGGCGGCTGCAGTTACTGTGGGTGTGTGTGTGTGTGTGTGTGTGTGTGTGTGTGTGTGTGTGTGTGTGTGTTAGAGATAAGAGGAAATCTAACCTGTTTAATATGATTATTAAAAATACAGGCATTTTATTTACCATTCAGAACCACCAGAGAACCTACACCAGTCTTCTGAGCTTATATGGAATGTTGATGATGGAAAACACTGGAAAATCTGGAATAATGAGTTTTCTTTGGGGACTATTTTGCCGCACAGCGCCCTGCATGTCTCCCTCCACCATGAATGGAGTTGAAGTTCTCTAAACTCTCATAAAACAGCGTCTCAGTCATCAGGCAGTGAATTCAGAACCAGTTCATGTAGGAACTTTCTGTGAGGAGCTTTTAGAGGGACGTCTGGTTCCCATCACCACCACTGTGAGGAGCTTTTAGAGGGACGTCTGGTTCCCATCACCACCACTGTGAGGAGCTTTTAGAGGGACGTCTGGTTCCTATCACCACCACTGTGAGGAGCTTTTAGAGGGCAACTCCACCAATGTTTTAAAATTCGCTGTATAACTAAACAGTAAAGATGTAAATAAAGACATTTTGTCCACAGTGGAAGTGATGGGAACCAGGACGTCCACCTCTGAAACCACTGTGAACCAGTAATCATGCAGATGGTTCTTTGCGTGTTCGTGGTTCCGTGTAGAACTGTGCTTTGTAACCGAGTGCGTGACGTACGTTATGTTCCGTGTTATTCTGTATTTTCCTATAATTCAGTTTTCCTTGAAGGCTGCCGGTTCCTGTCCTGCTGTTTGATTGGCGGCTCTGAGGGTGAGCGCTGTGCCGCGACCCGCCGGGTAAAGTCCTTCCTGCCGTTCGCACCTTTCAGCGGGTGGGGTCGGTGGACTCGACCCGCGGCAGGCGGTCACTCTGGACCGGATTAGCAGCTTATGTTTGAACAGCTTCGGTCTCGCGCTCCTCTCTGGTTTCCAAATAGAATCCCTCAGTGGGCGAAAACTGACCGCGGCCTCCGTTCCTCACCACATGACTGGAAAGGAGGGTAGCAGTGCCGCCCTGCAGGACAG
>NC_051228.1:1625554-1638054 GCF_015220715.1 Pygocentrus nattereri
TATCAGGACTACAGAGGTGACTGTATAATACATAATATCCAGATTGTTATTACTACATATAGATCAGAAATCATTAAATACATGGTGTTATATCATCAGGCCAGTTTGGAATACTAACACACACACACACACACACACACACACACACACACACACACACACACACACGCACTGACTAGCCATAACACTCACTGTCCACTTTACCAACTTTATCACTTTCACAGTTACAGACTGTAGTCCATCTGTTTCTCTGATACTCTGTTACCCTGTTCTTCAGTGGTCAGGACCCCCATGGACCCTCACAGAGCAGGTACTATTTGGGTGGTGGGTCATTCTCAGCACTGCAGTAACACTGACGTGGTGGTGGTGTGTCACTGTGTGTTGTGCTGGTCTGAGTGGATCAGACACAGCAGTGCAGCTGGAGTGTTTAAACACCTCAGTGTTTCTACTGGACTGAGAATAGTCCACCAACCAAAAATATCCAGCCAGCAGCGTCCTGTGGGCAGGTCCTGTGGGCACTGATGAAGGACTAGAGGATGACCAACACAAAATGTGCAGCAGATGAGCTGTCGTCTCTGACTTTACATCTACAAGGTGGACAGACAAGGCAGGAGTGTCTAATAGAGTGGACAGTGAGTGGACACAGTGTTTAAAACCTCCAGCAGCACTGCTGTGTCTGATCCACTCAGACCAGCACAACACACACTAACACACCATCACCACCACGTCAGAGTTACTGCAGTGACCCACCACCCAAACAGTACCTGCCCTGTGAGGGTCCATGGGGGTCCTGACCACTGAAGAACAGGGTAACAGAGTATCAGAGAAACAGATGGACTACAGTCTGTAACTGTAGAACTACAGAGTGGAACTGAACGGTCAGTGGAGCTGATAAGATGGACAAGGAAACAAGGAGGTGGTCAGAGTGTTGTGCCTGACCGGTGTAAATCATTTTGAAATCGGTTTTTAAATCACCCTGTATTGTTATAGATGAATAATTGTATAGAGACGTGTGTGCGTGTGTGTGCGTGTGTGTGTGTGTGTGTGTATATGTGTGTGTCCAGTCTCCAGACAGTCAGGCAGAGGGGAGGATGTGGCTGGACAACAGAAAAACACAGGAAAACCCTCAAAACCCGCCGTCACCTGATATGAGTGTTTCCCAAAGCAGAGAGACAGTTTCTCTCTGTGTGTTGTTCGTTTTTGTACACAGAAGATTTCCGCTCTCTTCTTTTTTCCATTTGACGGCGTTTCTTCGCAGTGACAAAGTGGAACGCTATGAGATCCCAACACAAACATCTAAAAGCAAAGCAGGAAAGCAGCAGACAATAACAATAACCACTCAGATGCAGCGTCAGACTGAGTGACAGCTCAATGTCTCGGCACCACGAGACTCCACTTGGTTTTGAATCTCGTTTTTGGCCTTGATATGATTTTCATCTCGGCGTTATAAACGATCATTTCTTTAATGGAAACGAGCGCCTTTGTCAGTTTGTCATAACAGAGCAAGGAAACCGTATTGATGTTTATGATCACATTTTACTGTAGGGTGCTGTTCATAAGACTACATGACACCTACATACTGTAAGCTTGTCATTACAACTGACATAACCCTACATAACTGTTTATAAATGCTTATTACAACAGGCGTCATCTGTTATAAAGGCTACTTTAGCTGACTGATCAAAATTGGCAAATGTAACCTTTATAGCTAATGGTTTTTGTTGGAACAAGCATTTACAAACTGTTATAAAGCGTTATGTCAGTTGTCATGACAACCTGATGTGTCATGTTGCCTTATAAACACCCTACAGTAAAGTGTTATGTTTATCTTTTCTGCGTAAGGAAACCACATGGCTGTGTTCATCATCGTTTCCATGGACACAATACATAAACAAAACGCTAAAAGTCATTTAACTTTATGCAACTCATTTATTATTCTTATTTATAAAATAGAAATAAGACAAGACCTCAAAATAAGAAGAGGATGAAAATACGGATATAATAATAATATTTATTTCAGGGTTTCTGAACCACTGGGCTCAAGGTGGTCGTTAGACCATTACCGAAGACCACCAGTGGGCCTGTAATGGCACTTTGTCTTAAAAATCAGTGAAAAAATAAATAACTCAATAATAACTGACATTTTTGAATGGCGATCAATATTAATACAAACAACAGCACAATAAAACATCTTTGTACATTTTCTGCTCACAAAACAAAAATCAGCTTCTCTTTCTTTGTGATGATCCAGCTCAGAAGTCCAGTTCAAACCCTTCCTGAATCCGTAGAGCTGCCCTTTCCATTCCATCTCATCACGAGATCCTACGACACTCACATCCGGAGTTATGAGCCTGTGAAGAGGGGCTGAGATACACGTCATCTGCCTCTCACCGTGTGGAGCTGCTGGATCCGTGTGTCCGTCTACATTCTGTGTGAAACTGACCGACGGACACTCAGGAGATCACTAAGGACTGACCGTCACGCCGGAAACCCTTCATTCTTCATTCAGTCCACATCGGAGACTCGTGTGAAACGGCGTCAGAGAGTTTCCAGCTGCTGAAGCTGCTGCAGCGGGTTTGGAAAGTAGTGATGAAGATAACGGAGCGTTTAGATATGAAACACATGAGGATCCTGTTCTATGAAGAACCTTTAGAGGAGAGTTTATAAGATATGGACAAATCCAGAATAACTTTGAGGGCTTAAAGGAGAAACTGGAGTATTACTGCTTCAACTGAATAGTAATAGTATTAATAATAATAATAATAATAATAATAATAATAATAATAATTAGAATAATAAGTCTCTCTCTCTGTGATCTCTCTCTGTTTAGTGGAATACAGAGGAGGCTGATCACTCGTCTGTCAGACAGATGAGTGCGGACTGTGGCGTGTAGGTAATAAGAACGCTCTGGCTGTCTTATCGTGTGTTGAGGTCACAGAGTTAATGCGTCTCTCTGTTTACAAACGCCTCTTTGTTTTCTCTCCATCTGTAGACAGCGGACCACCTCCGCTCTGTACATCTGTCTCGAAGCAAAACAAAATCAGATCTGTTAAAGTCGCTGAGTGAAAGACTAAATCAGGCCTCAAACTGTTTTTCTGTTTTTTAATCATCTTTGTTCCTCCAGCCCTACGCAGGGAGTCCTAACCCAGTCCTAACCCAGTCGCTGTTCCAGTGTAATCTGCATTGATGTAGCAGATCTAATACAGCTCTGGAAAGCTAAAGGGAATCAGAAACCTGGGTTTTACATGAGTAATACATGAGTACAGTGTGGGCCGTGTCCCTTAGTCCCCCAGTGTCTCTCGAGCAAGTTCCCAATACATATAAAAACAAGTGTATGTGTGTGTGTGTGTATATATATATATATATATATATATATATATATATATAAAAATGCTTTTCTGGATGTTGGTGTGTTTGTTTACCCATCTCCAAGCCGCTCCTCCTCGAGGAAGTCCAGTATTATATGTAGTTAAAAAGCAGCTCCTGGTTTGACCAATCAGTGCTCAGTAAATTGAGCTCATGATGTAATTGATGATATTAACGAGTCTCTGTGGCGGCTGTGAAGGTGTCCAGGAAAAATATGGACCCGAGAAATTCTTGTTACTGTTTATTGTTTTTCTGTTTATCTGAATTATGAATACGACTTTATTCTAATGTATATTGTGATAAACTCCCTGCTGAGGTCAGCTGGTTAAACATTCACTTAGACGCCTGAAACTTTCACACAGTGCTGTGTGTGTGTGTGTGTATATGTGTGTGTGTATATATATATATATATATATATATATATATATATATATATATATATATATATATATATATGTATATATGTATGTATGTGTGTGTGTGTGTGTGTGTGTGTGTGTGTGTGTTTAATTATTAATTAGTATTCTATTATATTAATAAATATTCTATAAATTTTGTTTTCAAATATTAACACTTTTCTCAGCAAATAAACACACTAGTTTAGGTGTTTGTGTATATATGAATATATATGTGTATTTGTCTATATCACTGCTGTCAGAACAAAATCTCATATCTCCATTTTTTACATTTTGCAATTTTTGACATGATTTGAAAACGGCCCAAAGTTCCTTGAAAAGAATTCTGGTTCTATTGACTTACGTGAAGAATAGAGCATCGTTTTCCTTCCCCTGTAAAGTTACCATTTTGGAGATACAAGGTTTTGTTCCAGTGAGGGACGGACGGACGGACGGATGGACCCAAAAAACAGACTTTGAGAATAAAGTCTTAATATTTCAATAATAAAGTTGTAAAGTTGCAAGAATAAAGACACAATATTGGGAGGATGCCTTCCGCCTGCTGACAGCTGGGATAGGCTCCAGCACCCCACTGCAACCCAGAAGGATCAGCGGTTTAAATGGTGTGTGTGTGTGTGTATTTGGAGGATAAAGTGGGCTAACTGTGGGGGGCTGCTATACCGTGTTGGGGTCTCAGTTGCTGCCCTGGCGCCGGAGCTCCACTCCCGTCTCTCTGTGGATCATTTTGATCTTCATCCTCACCGTCTGTGAAACTTCATGCCCTCTTTGAATGGGGGGAGATGAAGCCCCCGATAGCCGTGTAGACCACCCTGCCTGAGATTCTCCTTCAACAACACAGACAGACGGTTTCCTCCGAGTCCGTCCGGCTCTTTATTCTAGATAAACAGCTTCCTGCTCGGCCGTTTCAGCCGGTTCTTACACTGATACCAGGCTGGTGCGGATGAGCAGGAGAGACGGGGGGCTGAGTGTTTCTTTACGGGTGAAATCAGTGGCCCTGAAATGCCGTCATGGTATATCGAGCTGCCGCCGCTGCTTTACATTCCTAACTGACCGCAGCCTGTTTTGATTATGACTCATGAATCACGGACATATCTAGAACTTCCAAACGGACTAGAGTGACGTTTGTTCTCATGAAATGTGATTGTAACGTGTAAGGCCTTTAGTCCCGCTCCTGAAGTCCTGACCAATCAGAGAGCTCGCTTGACTGGATCTGCCTAAATACCACGGGGAAATAATCCTGATTGGACAGTTCTGTTTCCAAACAAACCTTAGCCATGAAATGAGTGTTACTACAGTACCTGCAGTGTTTGTGTTGCAGTGATGATGACTCTGTCTTTTCTGAAGGTTCTGGAAGGTTCTGAGGGTTCCTCTCTGATGTTAACGAGTCGTGATGTCGTTTTTGCTGTATGGCTCTAGTTTGTAACGCTATCTGTTTCCCTGCTGCCCGCAGGGCGCTCGATGCCGTCCACCCGAAAGGGAAAGTTGTTTTGGGATGAGGTGTGCGTTTGTCTGTTTGTCCGTTTGATTGTGTTTGAAGTCACCGCGTAACCCCCTCCCCTCGTGCCGTCTCCTGATTGGCCGAGAGGCTGATAAGCTCTCAGAAATGCGCGAGGCGTGATAACGGCCGCTCACCTGCAGCCTATCAGATTCCTCCATCTGGGTTACCATGGCGATAAAGCTGTCAGATCAGATGGAGTTCGGTGTTTGCAGGCAGGATCAGCACGCCATGCTCACCGAAAAAAGGAGAGGAGCGAAAAGTGAGCGAGATTTTTCCGCTGATTTACGCCTCGCTGAACGTGAGAGGTTGTTACGAGATGAGAGAGAGAGAAAGAGACAGAGAGAGGGAAGAGAGAGGGAAGAGAGAGGGAAGAGAGAGGGAAGAGAGAGGGAAGAGAGAGGGAAGAGAGAGGGAAGAGAGAGGGAAGAGAGAGAGAGGGTTAATGTGGTGGTGAAAACAGAAGACGGAGAGAAGATAAAAGGAGCAAAATTTGACTCTTATTTATTGGGCCTTATTATATGGGCCCTATTTATTTATTTATTTGAGTTTTTCTCAGTAATTATAATAATAATAATGATAATAATAATAATAAAATAAGCATGTGAACGCATTGCTGTGAGGCTGTTATTATTTCTAAATTGAGTTGGCAAGTTTTTGTTTTCCCCTCCCGTGTGTTGCAGATGGTATTTCATATTAAATGTATAGAACTGTATAACATTATATAACTGTAATATATAACCAGATGCATATTTCTCTTATTCAGTGCATCATTAAAACACACAAAGAAATGGAGGATGAGGAATAAGTGGGGGAAAGCAGCTGCGGGTGGTGACGACGTGACGCGGTAGCCGTGTAGGACGTCTGATTTCCGGAAAGCGCGGCAGCGTGAAGATGAGAGAGATGGCGCGACTATCACTCTGATCACTTTCACACGTTTAACACGCTCACCTTACAGAGCATCCGGAGATCCGCTTCAGAGGCGCTCCGTCACTCCGCTCTCTCAGCTGAGAAGGAGTAACCGCGCGAGGGAGGCGTATAGACGGGGAACAGAGATACAGTCACACGCGGGAGTGAGAACACCCTCCGGTCGAATGACACGTTTGTGCCGACACTCTGAGTAAATAATGAACGTTTGTACAGAAACGCTCTCCTACACGTTTCACACACTGGAAATATGTTCTGATATATAATATACTGGACCATGTCTTCTGGGCTTATATGGGATGCTGATGATGGAAAACAGTGGAAAATCTGGAATACTGAGTTTTCTTTGGGGACTATTTTGCCGCACAGCGCCCTGCATGTCTCCCTCCACCATGAATGGAGTTGAAGTTCTCTAAACTCTCATAAAACAGCGTCTCAGTCATCAGGCAGTGAATTCAGAACCAGCTCATGTAGGAACTTTCTGTAGGAGCTTTTAGAGGGACGTCTGGTTCCCATCACCACCACTGTGAGGAGCTTTTAGAGGGGGACGTCTGGTTCCCATCACCACCACTGTGAACGGTTCTGACTCTCATTGCTGGTATAGACATTGTTTGTATAACCCCAATAGGACTCTGGAGCAGCTGCTCATGATCCTAAGATCACCATGTCTGATGCCAAGCGGGGGCTAGAGGGGCATAAAGCCCCCCAGCATTGGGCTGTGAGTGATGGAGCTCCAGAATTGACCATCTAAGGCTAAACAATTTGGGCAAATTATCTAATTGCGAGGTTTCTGACCCATATATCCAAAATTGCAGCTTTGATTATAAAATGGTTAATGTTTCAGTCCCGCGTTCATCCAAGGCCAGTACCGGACCTCACTGAAGTTCTTGTGGCTGAATGTGGTCAAAACCCAAGGAACTGGGTTGCGTATTACATCTTAGGCTTTGTTCACACAGCAGGTGCGACGTGTGACTGTGTGTCAGTGTAAGCAGCAAAAAACAGAATCAGACATTTTCAATTCTGATTTGAGACACTTTCATATGTGGTACTGATATCCGTATCCGATCTGCAGCGGAGCGACTCGGCCTGAACAGCCAAATCGGAATTCATGCGACATTCCTCATCATTATTCGAGA
The DNA here is from genome assembly GCF_015220715.1 of Pygocentrus nattereri. Lineage (NCBI taxonomy): Eukaryota > Metazoa > Chordata > Actinopteri > Characiformes > Serrasalmidae > Pygocentrus > Pygocentrus nattereri. The sequence continues at coordinate 1,632,895 of NC_051228.1, forward strand.
TGTCTCTTTTAGGCCTAACTAAACGTGCTGAACTCAGCGAGCAAGTGGTCCTGGATCACTGTTCTCCAGTGCAGGTTCCTTCACGTTCTTGATACTGAGAAACTCTCGTGCTCTCTTCTTAACCCCCACCGAGTGACTCTGTCTTTCACTCCCCCTTCACTGACCTCTGAACGATGGCTTCAGCGGACCAGGCCGTGAATCATGCTGCAATTAGTGCATCGCGGCTGTAATGACTGTCTGATTGCTTGCTTGTGCTGTTATTGTTCAGGGGAAGTGGAAATGTCTGCGCTGGGACTGAAACAGACCCTCGGCGACTCTTTGTTTACTCTGACACGCCGTTAATTGACTGTGAAGATGGAAGCCTCTGGGTTTGATTTGAATTTGAGCAGACGAGTGTTGCTGCTTCATGCTGCTGCTGAACTGCACTGCTCGAAAGTGCATTGGCATCATTTCTGTTAGTACGTCTCCGAAACGTCTCTCGCTCCACATCCAGGTCTTTGTGTCATTGCTCAGAGAACAGCCTTCTTGTTAGCCTAGCAGCCACCTGAACTAGCTTCAACACCTTGGTCACCACCCTAGTAACCATCTGGGATAGCATAGCATTGGCCTAGCAACATCCTAGTAACCATCTGGGATACCATAGCATTGGCCTAGCAACACCATAGCATTGGCCTAGCAACATCCTAGTAACCATCTGGGATACCATAGCATTGGCCTAGCAACATCCTAGTAACCATTTGGGATAGCATAGCATTGGCCTAGCAACACCATAGCATTGGCCTAGCAACACCTTAGCAACCAAATGGGATAGCGTAGCATTGGCCTAGCAACACCTTAGTAACCAAATGGGATAGCGTAGAATTGGCCTAACGGTCCCTTAACAGCCATCTGTGATGGCATGGAATTGGCTTAGCAACACCTTAGCAACCACCTGGGGTAGTACAGCAATAGCCAGCAACACCTTAGCAACCATCTGGGACAGCATAGCATTGGCCTAGCAACACCTTAGCAACCGCTAAGCACAGCCTTCACAACCAATTTCTGAAAGAACTCTATGCAGGGAACTGCATACCATGAAAATGTGGAGCAGAGCGGCACGCAGGAGGCCTTGGCTCACCGAGTTGCCCGGTTACAGTGGACGAAGAGACAGACTTTCATGACTGAAGTGTGTCATCTGGTCAGATGAATCTGTTTCTGCCTGTGTGTGAACGATTCTCGGCATTGTGTCCATCGTAGACCTCAGGAAGCCTTCAGTGAGGACCGTGAGCAGGTGTGGAGCGCTGTGATGCTCTGGGGGTGTTTTATTTGCATAGAAATGGGTTCTTTGGTTGAGGTGACCATAAATTTGACCTGCTGGACACCCAGGTTTGGCCTTTTGCTCCTCTTCTGACCAGAGCATAACACTCCTATACGTGTATTCCAGGATGACGGTTTGCCTTCACAGGGCTGCAGATGTGACTTTGTGTTCACAGATTTGAATCCTCTCGAAAAATCTGTGGGACCACCTGGAACAAAGACTAAGACCCCAGGGAGGGCATCCATGGAATCTGGTGCAGTTCTTTGGTGCAAGAGTGGCTGAAAAGGGTCAAAAGAGCTTATAATCGTAACTTGGAAAAGAAAACTATTCAATCATTATATTTTATCTGCAGTGTTTCATTACTTCCTTTGAAAATCAAGCATGTTTTCTTTGTGCGTTGAAGTCTGATGCGGTAGAAAACAAGCAGATGAATGAAGAACGGATGAGCTGGAAAACAAATACTCGTGTCAAAGGGACACATGTGCGTCCGCCGTTAATCTTTTAACGATCCCCGTGGACTAATTAAAGTTAACGAGGCCGCACGCTTTGTACTGACGGAGAAAACAAACCAACCCCTGACTGTCTGACCTCATGCCGGTCTCTGTCGTTCGCTCTCCGTCCTTTTTCATTATTCTCAGTTTGTTTGTTTCTGCTTTTCACCCAGAGCTATAAAATACACTCCTGTCATTAAAGGACATCATATTGCTTCGTTTTGGTTGCATTCACATCTGCGTGACTGTGCTTGTGCCATAAGCACTTCCACAGACGTTGCGTGTTGTTTTTATTTACATGCTGTAGTGTGACTTAGTGTTGTTTTCTGTTTAAATGGTGATGAGGTAAAAATAATGCCTGCAGTAAAAGCTTTATATCCATCTGCAGATTTCACTGGAGTTTTTACATGATGTATCATCTTCATCATCTGTGTGCTCATCGTTTCTCTCTCTCTCTCTCTCTCTCTCTCTCTCTCTCTCTCTCTCTCTCTCTCTCTCTCTCTCTCTCTCTCTCTCTCTCTCTCTCTCTCCCCGTAGACTGCATACAGCCCAGCGGGCGATCAAACAGACGCAGGTCACTGTCCAGAGAATCGGGAAGGAGATTGAGGAGAAGCTGAGGACAACAGCGGCCTGCACAGAGCGGGTAAGATGTTCACGCTAAAGAACAAAACAAAAACCAGCAAAGCCAAAACAACTGAACAAAGCTGGCACAGACCAAATGAGATCAAACAGACCTAACACAGACCAAACAAAGCCACACAAAACCAGCACAGTCTGAAGAAGACCAAACAAACCCAGCACAGACCAAAAAAGGCCACACAAACCTTGGACAGACCCAACAAACCCAACACAGACTAAACAAGACCACAGAAACCAATCCAGACTACTGAGGACCAAACAAACCCAGCACAGACCAAAAGAGTCCAAACAAGACTAGCACAGACCAAAAAAGGTCACACAAGCCTTGGACAGACCCAAGAAACCCAACACAGACTAAACATGACCACACAAACCAATCCAGACTACAGAGGACCAAACAAACCCAGTACAGACCAAACAAGACCACACAAAACCAGCACAGACTGAAGACCAAACAAACCCAGCACAGACCAAACAAGACCACACGAACGCAGCACAGACCAAACAAGACCACACAAAACCAGCACAGACCACACAAGACCAGACAAACCCAATACAGACTATAGAGGACCAGACAGACCCAACACAGACCAAACAAGACCAGACAAACCTAGCACAGACCAAACAAGACCACACGAACGCAGCACAGACCAAACAAGACCACACGAACGCAGCACAGACCAAATAAGACCACACAAACCCAATACACACGACAGAGGACCAAACAAAACCAGTACAGACCAAACAAGATCAAACCCAACACACACCAAACAAGATCACACAAACCCAGCACAGACCAACCAAGATCAAACCCAACACAGACCAAACAAGATCACACAAACCCAACACAGACCAAACAAGATCAAACAAATCCACCACAAACTAAACAAGCTCATATCGACCGAGCACAGGCCGAACAAATCCAACACAGGCCAGACAAAACCAGACAAACCCAACACACCAGAACAAAACAAATCCAAAACAGCTAAATAATGTAAACAATGACCAAAAAAGACTGAATGTTGCTCTGGATGTCTTGTGTGAAAAATATCCTTTACATTTTTGCCATTTTTAAGCAAGTATAAACAATTACACAACCCCAGTAGAATTCACAGGACGACGAGCGCGTCGGCTCCCGCTGTCTGCAGGTTAGACCGAGTCTGTTCAGTCTGGAGCTGGACGGCGTATCTGTGGAGGTGATTGTGAAGCAGGACGTCTGAGCCGAGCTGTGGTTTACTTTCTGCTTCCCGTTGGCAGAAAACATGTCAGGGATCTTTTACGTTCCTCAGTAGTTCCCTTATTTTTGGTACGATAACAGAACACTCTAATGTGATACAGGGCCGTCTGTAAAGGGTTTAGAGTTCAGGGCGGCCTGTTTTTGTGCCGGTGAGCTGCCTGGCAGTGTGTGTTTGTTAGGATGTCCAGAAAAGACTGGAATAACATTCAAGTTCAACAAAACAGTCAAAAAAACTGATCTGTGAAGTTCTTTTAACCACAACTCTGCTTATAAAACTGCGAGACTGATAAACTTATTATTATTATTATTACAGTAGTAGTAATAGCGGTATTAGTACTATTGTTATTTTTATTAATTGCATATAGTTATTTGCATATTTAATACATAGATACTTATATATTATGCATTTTTATGATATATATGTATATGTGTATTTGTGTGTGTGTGTGTGTGTGTGTGTGTGTGTAGTTTAATGCTGTGGATATGATGGCAGTTGTGTTTAGCAGTTACAGTAATAAGTAGGGTGTGGGGGGTGTGGAGGGGGAATAGAGAGGTGTGTGTGTGTGTGTGTGTGTGTGTGTGTGTGTGTGTGTTATATTAAACAGATGCTCATAAATCTGTCGTTAGCTCCTCCTGTCCTGTGTTTTGGTGGATTTAGCGAAGCCTTTTAGCTGCTGTGTGGAGCTCGGCCTGCCTCTGCGGTTCCTCTCTGTCCGGATCCCTCAGGAGGAACTAAAGCAGAAAGAAAGAAACGCATATTTAGGATTTTTCGGAGCTGCCGGGCCGCAGCTGTGAAAACGGAGCCAAGAGGGCAGATAGAGAACAGTGTGTTTATGGTAAACCAGCGACAGCTTCAAGGGGGAACTCCACTGCGCCCGGGGTAGTTACACCCCTACACCCACCCCCTCAATAAAAACGCCTACTGTAACTCTCACACACAGTGTGTGAGTTGTTTTAAACTATTAGACGTCTGGAGGTATCGTCTTTTACTTAATTTACATCCCATTTACATGTCATTTACATCCCATAATAAATGCAGAACATTTGTGTAGCTTAAATGATTCCCACTTCCTGCTAGGTTGTTGCTAGACGATTACTATGATGCCCAAGATCAGTACTAAGTTGTTGCTAAGCGGTTGCTGTGGTATTCCAGGTGGTTGCTAGGCAATTGCTATGGTATCCCAGGTGGTAGCTAAGGTGTTGGTAAATGGTTGCTATGGTATTCAAGGTGGTTGCTTATGGTGTTGCTAGGCAGTTGCTTTGGTATCCAAGGTTGTCTTGAGGTGTTGCTAAGTGGTTGCTAGGCTGTTGCTGTGGTATCCCAGGAGGTAGCTAAGGTGCTGATAAGTGGTTACTCTGGTATTCCAGGTGGTTTCTGGTGGATGCTGTGGTTGTTGCTAGGTTGTTGCTAGGCGGTTGCTACAGTATGTAATCCCGGGTGGTTGCTAATGTGTGGCTAGGCAGTTGCTGTCGTATTTAAGATATTTGCTAAGGTA
>NC_051228.1:1648054-1653054 GCF_015220715.1 Pygocentrus nattereri
CCATTCCATGAAGCTCTCTACGCTGTTCTTGAGCTGATCTGAAGGCCACATGAAGTTTGGAGGTCTGTAGTGATGGACTCTGCAGAAAGTCGGTGACCTCTGTGCACTATGCCCCTCAGCATCCGCTGACCGCTCTGTCATTTTATGTGGCCGACCACTTCGTGGCTGAGTTGCTGTCGTTCCCAATCGCTTCCTCTTTGTTAGAATCCCACTGACAGTGGACTGTGGAATATTTAGTAGTGAGGAAATTTCACGACTGGACTTGCTGCACAGGTGGCGTCCGATCACGGCACCACGCTGGAATTCACTGAGCTCCTGAGAGCGACCCATTCTTTCACTAATGTCTGTAGAAGCAGTCTGCAGGCCTAGGGGCTCGGCTTTATACACCTGTGGCCACGGAAGTGACTAGAACACCTGAATTCAGTGATTTAGATGGGTGACTGAAGACTTTTGGCAATATAGTTTAAGTAGGACTATTGCTCTTAGGAAAATAGTTGATCGAAGAATAACGTTTTTTTTTTTCATAACGTTTTCCACACACATTGAAGGAGAATTTCTTTTTTAAGACACTTTCATGAATCTGACCTCTGATTTGTGTCCACACTGCTCTGAACAATTCAGATCTGTGTCACATTCGAGCGATGAATCCGATTTATGTCGCTCCAGCCTGGTGATGTAAACGTCTCCTGAAAAGAATAGAAGTTGGATTAAAGGTAAAGAGTTTCTCACTGACCCTCACATACTGTCAAATAAATGAAGCGCTTTGACTTCTGTGCAGTGCTGTAGACTTGTCCCTCTCTCTGGCCACTTTATTAGAAACACCTTGAACTCATTTGAACAGGGCTTAGTGAGAGGCTGCTCTGCTCGCTTCTCCAAGCCCAGACGGAGTTAACCGCCCCCCGAAGTGTGTTTCATCCCTGTGAGGAGATCAGACGCTCTTTCTGACTTTATTAGTGTGTGAAAGAACAAAGCTGGTTTAATATCAGTCTGAGCGAGTGGGTGCTGAAGGTTATGGGGCTGAAGGCTGTTTCTGTGTTTTTCCGCGCTGGTGGCTCATATTTTAAAGCGTCTGTAATCATATGATACTACGGCGGAGAAATCGTTCTCACCTGCACTGCGTTATGATTACTTTAATGTTGTTCTAAAGGGATCCGTCCTCTGTGCTGGAGTCTGTTGCTCTGCAGGCAGTTGCGCCTTTTCTCAATGCATTCCACCATTCTGGATCTCTCTCATCGCTGCTGGAGGGCATTTCTGTGTCCTTTCGGACGTGAAGGAACCGTATTGAACTTGGCTGGGGCAGCGTCAGCCTAGAACAGGGGTCACCCAGATGTTAAGAAGAGCCATTTTGTCCTTTCAGCAAAAATCAAACCACCTTGGGAGCCGAAACACTTTATGTGCATTTTATTAAAGAAACATTTTGCCATCTTGGCTGAAAATGTCTTAATATGTGCTGATGTCCTAGTACAGGCTAAAAAATATAATATAAAACAGCCTTACTTTGATCTGCTTTAAGCTTCAGCTCAGCTGTAGCTGCTTCTCTCACATCTCCAGCAGGAACCTTTTCCTCAAAAGTAGACGTTTCTCTCAACGTTCGACTTTTTTACGAGGCTGAAGTCGCTTCTCATTCGCCACCTTCTTATTATGGTTTTACCGTTCCACCTTAAATGGTGCCTGAGGCACCAGCACGTAACTACTTCACCATTTAAGGTGGAACGGGAGAATTCAAATGATATTTTCAGTTTCTCGCTGCAGATTAAACGTATCAGGAAACCAGCTGGAGTGACTATAAACACTAATCAGTCCATTCGTCCCCAAATGATCAATGTCCGTCTTAAATCTCTCTCTTTGCCGTTTTGTAGCTACTAGCTGGGCGAGACTGTCGTCTGAGTTGCTATGGTGACCAGCCGTCTGCGCTGATCTTCAGGGTTAAAGGGTGAATCAGCAGTTCTACATTAACTCCAGCGTTTAAGACCATTTACTGTTAAACTGTGTTGAATAATCAGCAGAGCTTTATTTTACTGTAGAGGAGGATTATTTTATTATTACCTACTGATCTGATTCAGCTGTGGAGCCGCGACAGGGCAGGAAAAGAGCCACATGTTGCCGACCGCTGGCCTAACAAGACCTTAGCAACCACCTGCGATACTATAGCAATGACCCGTTAACAGTTGAGGGAAGGTTTGATATGGAACAGTTTGAAACTAACTAGTGTAGCTGAGGACTCAGTAAAGACTTTACGCAAAGCCTAAGTATAAACTTACGCAAACCTGGTACAGCCCAGTCCTGATGAACAGCGTTTTTATCTCATTTTCTCAGATGCCTCAAATTTTTGCACAATATCCTACATACAGAAAATATCAGTTATCTAGATCAGTCCTCGGTCGCCGATTCTGTGCATCTCTGTCGATAACAGTCCATATCATTCCACTGCCAACCCCTGAATTCAGCTCATTTCTGAGCATTTCATGAAATGTTTTTCTTGATATTTTTAAAAGCAGTAAAGGTAAAACAGCACCCCTTAACTGTGGGAAGACTGTGGTGGATTACAGTGGATTATTTTGATTTTCAGAAATCTGTTTCCGGGCCCCTCCGGGTTCTCCGGTTTCCTCCCACAGTCCAAAGACATGCAGTCAGGCCAATTGGACATGGTACATTGCCCCTTGCTGTGTGTGAATGTGTATGTTTGTCTGTCTGCCCTGTGATGGACTGGTGACCTGTCCAGGGTGTATCCTGCCTTCCGCCCAATGACAGCTGGGATAGGCTCCAGCACCCCCCCGCGACCCTGAGGGAGAAGCAGCTTAGAGTGTGTGTGTGTGTGTGTGTGTGTGTGTGTGTGTGTGTTTCCGGGCCTCGTTTTGGCTGCTTTCGTTACTGGATTCTTCTCCACTGACGGGTCAAACCCTGTAGTTTATTTAGAGCTTGAGATTCTTAGCGACCCCATTCGTCACTGCCTGCTGTCGTTCAGACTGATTGAGTAAACGCCCTGTTTTTATTTGCTGAGGGATGAAGGGGGGGTGGGGCTAAAAGACAGAAGAATTTGATTGATGTTGTTGGGATGTTTGACCACAGGGCTCGGCTTCATACGCACAGGAATGGAGTCTAATAAACTCAGTTTGGAGAAAGAGCTGCGTGTCCCGACTGGCGGAGAACTAAACTCACAGGAAGCGCTTTGTTCAGGATTAGTAGCTCTGCTTTAGAACCACAGGAGCTATAAAGAATAGAGAGCACACACAGTTCAGCTGTGGCATAAAAGCAGCTTCATTCATTCATTCATTCATTCATTCGTTCCTGTATGATGCTAAAAGGAACAGAATGGCCCAGATGCTACCTTTGTGATCGATATAGTAGCCTAGTTCCCTCGTCCTGACTGTTTCTCCGATTCAAAATACAGTAACAGTTCGTTTATTCAGACTTTAGAGTCGTTCATTAAGCCATTATTCATTCATTCATTCAGCTAATGTAGTACATTCAGTTTACTGTTAGTTAATTCATTGAGTCAATATCTTATCTTAGGAAGCCCCAGCCTTTAATAGCATGACCTAATGGTGTGAAGACTGTCAGCATCCATGGAAACAGGCATGAAGATGGTCGGCATCTATGGAAACAGGCATGAAGATGGTCGGCATCCATGGAAACAGGCATGAAGATGGTCGGCATCCATGGAAACAGGCATGAAGATGGTCGGCATCCATGGAAACAAGCATGAAGATGGTCGGCATCCATGGAAACGGCCGTGAAGGCGGTCAGCATCCATGGAAACGGCTGTGAAGGCGGTCGGCATCCATGGAAACGGCCGTGAAGGCGGTCGGCTACCATAAAAAACAGATGTTGTCCACAGAAATGTCCATAAAGAAGTTCTGTCCATAGAACTGGTTGTAAATGTGATTAGAGTTCATATAAAAGGCCATGAAGAACGTTAGCGTCTGTAGAGAACGTTGGGGACGTGGCAAAGACGAGCGCCGTGTAGACGCGTTCTGCGTTAATCTGTTCAGGCTCTCGGTCGTTGGAGTGTAACGCTAAGAGGACCTGAAAGGCCGAGCTTGTGATCTAGATAACGGCTGCGTTTCTAAGCGTCTCCTCTTCTCTGCGTTTGATGCTGTAGAGTGCAGCTACACTCGTGGTCGTCTTTGAGCTATTTGACTGTCACTGCTGTTTAGCTGTGACATTAAGCGAACAGCCGCAGGGGAACCGCACCAGTTTATCCACTTTCAGAGCGAGAATGCAGAAACGGCCCTAAATGACTTTTAACTGTAAACACGTGTGTGTGTGTGTGTGTGTGTGTGTGTGTGTGTGTGTGTAGAAACGGCCGTGTTTGTCTGCTTCGTGTCCAGTTGTGCGCTCAGGTGTGATCGGTCAGTTTGCAGGTGATGTGTTTCTCTGGGTCCAGAACACGTGCTGTAAATTACAGCAATAAAGCTGATGTGTGAGTAAATACTGTAAATTATGCTGCTAAACTGAAGTGACGGTAGCGTCTAGACGTTATGCTATCGTTTAATGTGAGAACATAACACACTGGTCTTTGCACAACAACTCTTCTGAGATTGGACAAGCGTTACATCCATCTTAACGGCTGTAGAGAAGGTTTGCATCCATAGAAATGGCTGTAGAGATGGTTAGTCTCCATAGAAATGGCTGTAGAGATGGTTAGTCTCCATAGAAATGGCTGTAGAGAAGGTTAGTCTCCATAGAAATGGCTGTAGAGAAGGTTAGCCTCCATAGAAATGGCTGTGGAGAAGGTTAGCCTCCATAGAAATGGCTGTAGAAAAGGTTAGCCTCCATAGAAATGGCTGTGCAGAAGGTTAGCCTCCATAGAAATGGCTGTAGAGAAGGTTAGCCTCCATAAAAATGGCTGTAGAGAAGGTTAGCCTCCATAGGAATGGCTGTGGAGAAGGTTGGCCTCCATAGAAATGGCTGTAGAGAAGGTTAGCCTCCATAGAAATGGCTGTGGAGAAGGTTAGCCTCCATAGAAATGGCTGTGGAGAAGGTTAGTCTCCATAGAA
>NC_051228.1:1658054-1670554 GCF_015220715.1 Pygocentrus nattereri
TTTATATAGACGTTACAGCAGCAGCTGATGCAGATTGTCTTTACCTGGTGGCAGATTTTTGGACGTACAGTGAGACTCAGCAGCGTTTTTCCCCTGAAATGCGAGGACGTGCCCCAGACTGTCAGAGATTAGCGTATTAGTGTTAGCGTTGTGAAGGTTTATCCTTTTGGAGAACTTCAAGTAGCTGCTGATTTCTCACAAGGTGTTTCCCTGGAGATCTAATCCACGTAGCCTCCACCGCTCCGCCCGCCTCAGCGCAGCGTCTGAGGGTTTAACCGCATGAAAAGGGCTTTTACTGTCAGAGAGCTGTAGATTTAAAGATGCTGCAGAAACACATCATACGCCGCTTTTGACACCAGCGCCTCCGGAGAGACGGAGAGCCCTTTCTGGGATGCTTGTTTAAAAATCCACCGACACGCTTACTTTGGATTGATTCATGTGTCTGTATGAATATAAACTCATTAAAAATAAATACTGTTTGATTGAATAAATGAAGTTTGATTTTAATGGAATGGAGCCAAATGAAATGGACACTGCCGACAGGACACTGGTGACGGGATATTTCTGTTTGGTGGACAATTCTCAGTCCAGCAGTGACACTGAGGTGTTTATCAGGAGATCCCGAGTTTGATCCCTAGTGAAGCCAAAGCCGTCCGTGGCCGGGAGTCCAAAAGAGCACGTTTGTTCTCGCTGTCCGGGTTGGAGGGTGGCCCCCCTGTCTCCCCATCACAGATGTCTGTTATCTGACGTGACGGATCTGGTGGTTAGAGTTCTCCTCCAAGCGTGTTCGGCTGTCCTATTATGTTGCGTGAGCAGCAGTTTGAAAAGATGTGGTGGAGCCCACACTGCGCCCCGACTGCCCTATAAGGACCACTGGCCCTCAGTATTGACCCGACTGCTGTCAGAAGACGGTCCATGGCCCAGGGTTTTGACAACGCCGGGCCAAATAACACATCACATCTGGTTTTAATACAGCAAGAACAACACCAAATATCAAAAATACCAGCTGCTAATTATGCTGGCGGTGAGGACCGAGACACTGGGGCCTGCTTGTTACGTTTCAGAGCTTGTGAGTTGGCGTTTGGGTTTCAGGGTGTAAATTGGCATCGGTTCTACAGCGCAGGCCGTCTCGGTGGTCCAAGCTTCTGCCAGGAGTCAAAAGCGCTGGAGTCAAAAAAGGAAAAAGAGAAAAAAACAATCTGCTTCTTATAGTAAGCTGCTGGCGTTTGTACCGCAAGGTGAGAAGGAGGTTCTAAAGCGGTCCCGCCGTTCCCAGAAGAAAACAGTGTTTACGCACAGAGCCCTGATTAGACGTTCCACACGTACCGTCAGGGCCAGAAAATAAAAGAACGCAGTGTTTCTTCGTCCCTTTGGTGCTTTATCTCCTTTTCTTGCAGTTTCTTAGCAACCAAATATTTTAGGTCCTGCACTTTCACCTTTTGTTTGAACGCCGCTGACATTAGCCGTCCAGACGGTAATTTGACCTTCGCTGTGGTTGGGATTGTATGTCATTACTGTGGAAGCGATACTTTGGTGTTTGATTATACGTTGTTAAACACTGACATTAAGCCGCCGCCGTATCTGACCAGGATTTAGCCTCCGGTGCTGAAGCTGCACGTGTTCGGGTTTCGGCTCGGGTCTTTCCGCTAAGGTCACGTAAAGAAGCAGCAGAGTGAACCACATGACCTTCCTGTTGTGATGATAATCCATCAGAATGGGGCACGTCTGATTTCGGCCCCTGTGTACAGATGAATGGAGCTGAGCCTGTAACACAGCTAATAATATTGTAATTGAAAATAACGATGTAATGAGGATAAGTGGTGAGGAGGAAGGGATAATGATACACACCAGTCAGCGCACCCCCCCCCCCATCTTTTACCCCATCTCCCCCCTTTTACCCCAAGAGCAGTCATGCCAAGACGTGTTTGGTGTCAGAAGTTTGCTTCATTAGTTTAAGCACTGGAGCTATGAGGCAAATGTAGCTGGAGGTTTGTGCTCCACCAGTTATTAGTAGTAGTAATAATAATAATGATAATATAAATAATAATAATAATGATGCCGCCATCAGTCTCCCTGCCATCTGTCCCCCCTGCTGGACCTTGCTGGTGGTGGGCCCATACTTTGCCTTTCGGGCTGAGCCCAGCCGGGTTACGTGGGCTGCCCGGCCACCAGGCTCTCGCTGAGGAACGCTATCCCACACCTGGCTCCAGGGGCAGTCCCTTGCTCATGGACGATTTTGGAGGTCATCCGGGAGGAGCTCAGAGTAGAGCGGCTACTTCTCCACATCGAGAGGAGCCAGCTGAGGTGGTTTGGGTGTCCGATCAGGATGATGGTGGGGGTTTACCATACTGGAACAAGACCTCCAGGTCATCCTAGGACCCACTGGAAAGATTATATGTCCAAGTTGGGCTGTGGAACGTCTTGAGGTCCCCCGGAATGAGCTGGAGGAAGTTGCGAGGGACAGGGGAGCTAGCTTGACCAATAATAATATTAATAATAATAATATATTTATCTGTAGAGCACTTCCTACCAGTGGCAGCTCAAAGTGCTTTATGGCGTAACAGTAATGGAAGTAGCTGATTTAGCATAATCAAAAATCAGAATCCTTTATTGATCCCAGAGGGAAATTGCAGTTGTTACAGTTGCAACCATTTATGTAAAAGAATAAACACTTTTAATAATTTAAACAAATAATTTTAAGATAGAGAGAAATATAATAATAATAATTATTAATATTCAGTAATAATTCATTAATATATTATCATTATTATATATATTCAATAATAATAAAAATAATTCATATTCATAATAATATATCATATGTTTTTTGATAAGTAATCTCTGTTCATTCAGTTCATCAAAGCTGCATAAAACAGCGCAGTTTTCACTGTTTTCGATTAAATTCTCTGCGCCTGATTCATGAAATCTTCGGAGCTCAAACGGTGAATCCGCGTCAGTGCGTGAAATCAAGCGCAAATCAGCCCCCCAGCACCTCAGTTACGTATCCTTTACGTGGAGCGTGATTCATGCAGGTGTCTCATGAGCCAATGGCTGTGCTAGTAGGCGGAGTCTGAGGTTGAGCAGTGCTCCCCCTGCTGACCAAACTTAGGTTTTAAAGTTTTATGTATTTCCACAGTTCCTGATTCACAGGTTGGGTTTATTTGTGTTGTGTATCAGTCGTCGTCACTCTCTGCCTCATTAACCTTCATTCTCTGTGTTCTCTTCCGTTTCCCGCTGCAGCAAAGGATGATGGGAGCGTGGCGGTCGCCCTTGGTTACACGGCTCACCTGGTGCTGATGATTTCCTGCTTCCTGCATATCCCACTCAGGTACCCCCTCATTCAGAAGGGCTCGCGCTCGTCCGTCAGAGACACCATCACCGACAAGCTGAGCGAGAAGGAGCGAGAGTAAGAGTTTCACGCTTCTCCGCAGTTTATAACGTGTACTTGTGCTTTTTTCTGGAAAAAAATCAGGTCTGAATGATTCAATTGTGTTACGATTCTTTAGGAGGTGAATCAGTGAATCATGAAATATCAGATTTTACCTGTATTTGATTCTTTGATTTGATCATTTTTATACACTGAATGCACAAATGTAGCTGGAGGAAATATTTACCCAGTACTGAAAAACACAAATACAATGCAAAACAAACTACATACTTGTGCCCCTGCTTAAAGCTGCACTCTATCAGCTTTGGGGATTTGGAGACCTCTCTGGTGGAAATGTGTAACTGCACCCAGCTGTCGGTCTAAACTTGGTGAAGGAGCGTCTTCTGAGGATGTGAGTGAATCATCTCCTGTTTTCGTCACATCTTCATCAGTTTGATGTTGATTTTGAGATCATTTGAGGGCGAAATATTGAGCTGGTCCTTCTTTTTGAGACGGTGTGAGACGTTAATATGTAACGACGTACGACGTGGTGTGAAAAATTCCCCGAAAACTTTTAAATGACTGTCTCCGGCTCTTCAGGGTGACTCACAGCAACACAGGCTCACCGTATTTTAGTGTGTTCTTATTCTCTTCACTCAGTATGACACTTTCAGTTTTATCAGAAGATGTTTATATATATGTAATATTTATATTGTGCTATTGAAGGTCTGCATGAATTTGGCAATGTGTGTATATGTGTGTGTGTGTGTGTTAGCGATATCCACCTGCCGGTCTGGGTGGGTTTGGGTGGGAGTTCAGTGTGTTCTGCTGGAATTAAACCCAGCTTACGCACCACAGGGGTTCAGCTTTCATCCTCCTGCGCTGTCTTTTCTCTCTTTCATCCGTCCCTCGCTCTCACTCTCTCTCCCTCCTTTCATCTCTCCATCTCTGGTCAGTCTGTGTAAATTTACTGTCCACATTTACAGCGTAAGAGATAAATAACCCCATCAAAAGGAGCTCCATGAGAACGAGGAGTGGTTCTCTGTAAAACCGGAGAAAATCAGGGCAAAGACTGATCTGACTGGCTATTTATATATATATATATATATATATATATATATATATATATATAAAATATCACACACACACACACACACACACACACACTCTCTCTCTCACCAGCCACTTTATTAGGTACCCCTTGCTAGTGAAAGGTTGGACCCCCTTTTGCCTTCAGAACTGCCTTAATTCTTCATGGCAGACTTTCAACACGGTTCTCTGTAAACCCTGGAGATGGTTGTGTGTGAAAATCCCAGCAGATCAGCAGTTTCTGAAATACTCAGACCAGCCCGTCTGGCACCAACAACCACGCCACGTTCAAAGCCCCTTAAATCCCCTTTCTTCCCCGTTCTGATGCTCGGTCTGCACTTCAGCAAGTCGTCTTGACCACCTCTACAGGCCTAAATGCAGTGAGTTGTGGCCGTGTGATTGGCTGATCAGCTATCTGTGTTAACAAGGAACTGAACAAAGTGTACCTAATAAAGTGGCCAGTGAGTGTGTGTGTGTGTGTGTGTGTGTGTGTGTGTGTGTGTGTGTGTGTGTGTGTGTGTGTGTATATATATATATATATATATATATATATATATATATATATATATATATATATATATATATATATATATATATATAAAATATGTGTGTGTGACCCTTTGACCTGGCAAGGTATAAAAACAAGCCTGTGTGTGTTCTGAACCGTATAAACTCCAAATCCTCGCTTGACGGACTGTTATGATGAACATGTGCTGTCTGAAAGATGACCTGACCCCCAGCTTTCCTCCTGACCGTCTGATTTATGGGTTTGTTTTGCTCTATAAGGCGCCTATTAATGCGAGAACGATATGCTTTAAAACAAAAGCTCATTCCACTGAAAATGAGTTTCCGTTATATTGGCCCTTTTAGTTCTGGATCCTTAGTCTCTAGTCAGGACAGTCGAATCCACTGCGTCTGCTTTCTTACCCTGTTGGGTTTCTTCCCGAAGCGTCTCTGGTTTGATGGAGTGATAAATCAAACGTGCCCAGTCAGTTTAATCGTTGGCGATGCTTTAATGAGAGCGTGGCGCTGTGTTGCAGCATGCTATGATAAACACTCTGTTCTTGGACCGCTGCGTGCGGATGTGATGCTGTGGTTGCCGTGGAGACGGGTACACAGTCCTCGGGCTTTGCCTGTGGGGTCCAGAAGCTGGTGGTATTTTTTATTGCCGAGCCGTGTGGGCACCGCAATCACAGCGTCCAAACGTGTGTTTTTGTGTGTTTTGATGCCGTAACTAAGCCGTGATTACACGTTTGGTGTTTTGGGGGACGCGCAGGTCGAGATGCCTCTCATTCCCGCGTTCTCAGCGTTCTCAGCGAAAGTGGCAGTAAAATCTGACAGCAGTAATCAGATCAGCAGCTTTCACTGCCTTTGATGGTGTGTTAATGGGTGTAATTTTACCTGGAGAGGAGTGATGGAGTGGAGGAGTGATGGAGTGGAGGAGTGATGGAGTGGAGGAGTGATGGAGTGGAGGAGTGATGGAGTGATAGAAAGAGTAGAGGAGTGATGAAAGAGTAGAGGAGTGATGCAGTTATGGAGGAGGTGTAATGGAGTGATAGAATGGAGAATTGATGGAGTGATTGGAGGAATGAAGGAGTGATGGAGTGGAGGAGCGATGGAGTGGAGGAGCGATGGAGTGGAGGAGTGATGGAGTGATAGAAAGAGTAGAGGAGTGATGAAAGAGTAGAGGAGTGATGCAGTTATGGAGGAGGTGTAATGGAGTGATAGAATGGAGAATTGATGGAGTGATTTGGAGGAATGAAGGAGCGATGGAGTGGAGGACTGATGGAGTGGAGGAGTGATAGTGGGTCAACTCTGAGCTAGGAGAGAAAAACAGAGTGAGAGACATTTACTTATTATACTCACTCGTTCACCTCTTTATTTACTCATTCATTTAATCCATTGTTCCTTCATTCACCCACTCGTTCATTCATTCATTTACACTCTCACTCACTCACGGTTCATTCATTCATGTACGCTCACTTGTTCACCCTTTCGTTCATTTACAAGCTCACTTATTCACTTTCATTTATTCACACCCTCACTCATTCATTCATTCATTAATGCGCTCATTCACTCACCCTTTCATTTACACCCTCACTTATTCATTTCTTCACTAACTTACTCCTGGTTTGTTCATTAATGGCTTCACTTCACTGAATTGCCGACTCAGTGACTCATCGAACCGCCGACTCTTTGACTCAGTGACTCATTGAACCGCCGACGCTGGCTCAGTGACTCATTGAACCGCCGACTCTCTGACTCAGTGACTCATTCAGCCGCCGACTCTTTGACTCAGTGACTCATTGAACCGCCGACTCTTTGACTCAGTGACTCGTTGAACTGCCGACTCTTTGACTCAGTGACTCATTGAACTGCCGACTCAGTGACTCATTGAACCGCCGACTCTTTGACTCAGTGACTCATTCACGGCCGGCGTGCTGTTAAGGCAGATGTTGGTGTGCGTGCTGCAGGATCCGTTCAGCTCCTCGGTTCTCAGGCAGATGTTTACAGCTGTGAGTGAAGTGTTTGAATGTGATGAAACTGTTGAACTCTGCGCTCCAGAGTCGGTCCGAGTCTGTTGAGTCTGGCTCTGTGTGCGCTTGTGTTTGTTTGTGTGGGTTTTAGGTTCTCACCCAAACGTTCTTTACTGGTCATTTTATTCGGTTTTAATTAAATGAAACTACATTAAAATAAAGAATTGAGGCATCATTTAAAATATAAATGTATAGAATATAAAAACACAGAATCCTGTGATTCACGTCACAATAATAATGACAATAATAATAATAACAATAATAATAATAATAATAATGTTCTTTATCATGCACCTGTCATTTAGTTGAATATATGATGAAAACATTTTTTTCCTTTTTGAAAAAGGTTCTGTGCAGCACCAAAAAGGGTTCTGCGGTTACGTTGGAACAGTAGAAGTACGCTTCTTGGTGCTACACAGAACCATATACAACACATTTGCCGTCGGACTGAAGAACCATTTCACCATCCTGAGAACCTTTTAAGTATTCAGTGGTTCTATGTACAACTCGTGGTTCTAAACAGAACCATGCCCATTACTAAAGAACCCTTGGAAAAAAAATTCTATTTTAGGAGTGTAGTAGTGTTTTTTAAAGTTTTTATACACATTTATAAAATATTCTCCAAGGTTCTTCAAGGGTTCTATAGTAGAGGGAACGGTTCTATATGGAACCATAAGCACTCAAAGAACCCTTTGCGTGATTAAACTGTTTTTTGCATCATGAAAGGTTCTTCAGATTGATGGAGAACGTGCTGTAAACCAAAAACCATTACTAACTTGATATTGAGACACTAGCAGAACTCTTTTTGGTGCTATGAAGAACGTTTACAAAATGGTTCTGTTTAGAACCACATACAGCACATTCTTAATCAGTCTGAAACACATTTCCACAATGCAAAGAACCCTTGAAGAACCGTTTTTTAAGTTGCCCTTTGCATCCTTTGACTAAAGCATTCCTCAGATTGATGGACAATGTGCTGTTAATGGTTCTATATAGAACCCTTTTGAAAATGGTTCTATAGAGCACCAGAAAGGGTTTTGCTGTTGTGTACAAGCTTGACATCGTAACAATAGCAGAACCCTTTCTGGTGCTATATAGAACCATATACAACACATTTTCCATCAATCTGAAGAACCTTTTCCTGATGCAAAGAGCTGTTTAATCATTCAATGGGTTCTTTGAGCGTCCCTGGTTCCGTAGAGAATCATTTTCTGTCCTAAAGAACCCTTGAAGAACCATCTTTTGAAGACTCTAGTTATATGCAGGCTCAGTCGAGTGTTGTGTTCTAGTTTGATGTTTATCCGCTTGTTCTCCTCACTACAGTGCTGTGCCTCCTCGAGGCCCCCCAGCCCGTAGCCGGGCCCCCCAAACAGGAATTCTGCTGTACGCTGTGTGAGTGGATTGATCAGGTGGCAGGAGACGTCTGAACCTTCAGAAGTGAAGGTTCTCCAACTGCCTCGTTAACCAGGGAGAACGATCACGCGCAGCAACGTACCTGTTAACTACTGTAGCTGCTCAGATCTGAGCACCTGAGCGCAGTAACTAGCCTGACCTTGGACCCCGTAACCCCTGAGACCCCACACTTACGAACACAGTCCTGCTGGAGTCTATCTCCAGAAAGCTCCAGAAAAGGACCTGACAGCACAAATGAACCAGTGTGAGTGATAGAGAACATTCTAGAACCCACCTGCAGTTACACACAGGTACAGCACACCAACCCAGCATCAGGATCACCGTCTCAATACGAGGAGAATTCCAAGTACATTTCTGCATAATAAGTTAAGCTGTAAACAGAGTCGATCGAGAGAAACTGACCAAGTCAGAGCCGTTCACAGTGGTGGTGATGGGAACCAGACGTCCCCCTCTAAAAGCTGCTCCCAGTGGTGGTGATGGGAACCAGACGTCCCTCTAAAAGCTCCTACAGAAAGTTCCTACATGAACTGGTTCTGAATTCACTGCCTGATGACTGAGACGCTGTTTTATGAGAGTTTAGAGAACTTCAACTCCATTCATGGTGGAGGGAGACATGCAGGGCGCTGTGCGGCAAAATAGTCCCCAAAGAAAACTGATTATTCCAGATTTTCCACTGTTTTCCATCATCAACATTCCATATAAGCTCAGAAGACTCGTGTAGGTTCTCTGGTGGTTCTGGATGGTAAATAAAGTGTCTATATCTGTGTTGTAGTCATGGCGACGCCTGGTTCCCATCACCACCACTGTAAAGACGTCTGAACCGCTTCACACCAAACCCCTGAATTATGTACATTTATATATAAATTATAGGGTGGGTGTGGTTATTCAGTGAGAGTGTGAGGGCTGGGGGAGTGGGTGGGTGTGGTTATTCAGTGAGAGTGTGAGGGCTGGGTGAGTGGGTGGGCGTGGTTATTCAGTGAGAGTGTGAGGGCTGGGTGAGTGGGTGGGTGTGGTTATTCAGTGAGAGTGTGAGGGCTGGGTGAGTGGGTGGGTGTGGTTATTCAGTGAGAGTGTGAGGGCTGGGTGAGTGGGTGGGTGTGGTTATTCAGTGAGAGTGTGAGGGCTGGGTGAGTGGGTGGGTGTGGTTATTCAGTGAGAGTGTGAGGGCTGGGTGAGTGGGTGGGCGTGGTTATTCAGTGAGAGTGTGAGGGCTGGGTGAGTGGGTGGGTGTGGTTATTCAGTGAGAGTGTGAGGGCTGGGTGAGTGGGTGGGTGTGGTTATTCAGTGAGAGTGTGAGGGCTGGGTGTGTGGGTGGGTGTGGTTATTCAGTGTGTGTGTGAGGGCTGGGTGAGTGGGTGGGCGTGGTTATTCAGTGAGAGTGTGAGGGCTGGGTGAGTGGGTGGGTGTGGTTATTCAGTGAGAGTGTGAGGGCTGGGTGAGTGGGTGGGTGAGAGTGTGAGGGCTGGGTGAGTGGGTGGGTGAGAGTGTGAGGGCTGGGTGAGTGGGTGGGTGTGGTTATTCAGTGAGAGTGTGAGGGCTGGGTGAGTGGGTGGGTGAGAGTGTGAGGGCTGGGTGAGTGGGTGGGTGTGGTTATTCAGTGAGAGTGTGAGGGCTGGGTGAGTGGGTGGGTGAGAGTGTGAGGGCTGGGTGAGTGGGTGGGTGAGAGTGTGAGGGCTGGGTGAGTGGGTGGGTGAGAGTGTGAGGGCTGGGTGAGTGGGTGGGTGTGGTTATTCAGTGAGAGTGTGAGGGCTGGGTGAGTGGGTGGGTGAGAGTGTGAGGGCTGGGTGAGTGGGTGGGTGTGGTTATTCAGTGAGAGTGTGAGGGCTGGGTGAGTGGGTGGGTGTGGTTATTCAGTGAGAGTGTGAGGGCTGGGTGAGTGGGTGGGTGTGGTTATTCAGTGAGAGTGTGAGGGCTGGGTGAGTGGGTGGGTGTGGTTATTCAGTGAGAGTGTGAGGGCTGGGTGAGTGGGTGGGTGTGGTTATTCAGTGAGAGTGTGAGGGCTGGGTGAGTGGGTGGGCGTGGTTATTCAGTGAGAGTGTGAGGGCTGGGTGAGTGGGTGGGTGTGGTTATTCAGTGAGAGTGTGAGGGCTGGGTGAGTGGGTGGGTGTGGTTATTCAGTGAGAGTGTGAGGGCTGGGTGAGTGGGTGGGCGTGAGTGTGAGGGCTGGGTGAGTGGGTGGGCGTGGTTATTCAGTGTGAGTGTGAGGGCTGGGTGAGCGGGTGGGCGTGGTCAGACTCTGCGTGTTATTGCGGTTGCTGGCGCGGCGTGACGGCGTTTGTTCACAGGCTGGAGCTCCAGCAGGGACGGTCGTGACAGCAGTGATACGACTCTGGTGTTTTATCGTCCATCGAGTAACGAGTCCGGCGCCGCGGCCGTCCTGCAGCTCTGAGACGCTGCGTGAGACTTTATTGATCTGGTCCGGCTGCGTTACGCTCAGTATCTGTGCTCAGCGGGCGCCGTGCGACGTTGCAGAGCGTTTTTCATTTTCACTCCTATAGAAATGTCAGGAAACGTCTTCAGAGATTATTTTTTTTTGTATTAAATTATTTTTTAGTAAATGATTCACGTTTTAATTGAAGAATCACTGAATGTTGTTTAATTAGCATGTAGTTTTGAAGCCTTTCATGATGTTTTAAAACTCGTGAAAGCAGTAATGATGGTGATAAATGCAGGTCATCATCTGACGCAGTGTTTTGTGATTTTCTCTCTCTTCCTCCGTGTAAGTCCGTTTTATGGTATGTACGTTTTAAAGCGTGAAGGTTTTTAATTGGCTTCATTTTTTCAAAACATTTTCAGGTTTGTTTTTTGTGTGTCTTTAGAGAATGGCGAGAATTCACGGGTAATTTCACAACTTTTCTATACATTTGAATTTTTCAGTTTTAGAAATCTGAAAAAGGACATTTTAAACATTTTTTTATTTTATGTATTTAATATTAAAAAATTCTTTTTTTAACATTCAGATAAAATGAATAGCGATGGCACTGGATGGTTATTCTCAATTTCTTTGTTTTTTTATAATTGAACTAATAATAAAATGATAGAATAATAATATAAAATAATAGAATTAATAATAAAAACACATTATGACTTCAAAACAAAAAATATTCATTAATTTGTGTATCGATGTGGCTGTGAGCGTAAAGGACGGCGTATCTCTGGGATGACGACAGCGTCGTTTATCTTTTATTCCTTTATTTTTATTGTTATCTGTCGTGCAGTAATGATGCTGATAAACGAGCTGTAGGCTCGTGTTGTGACTCCAGATCTTTGGTTCTGGTACAGAAGGCCTCCTGGCTGGAGCTCAGCTGGGCCGTGGAGGTGCAGCAGATGTTCTGATGGACTCGTTTGGAGAGATTATTTATTTAACCTCCTTCTCTTCCTCCGTGTTGTGCCGTCGACTCCGCGCTCTGCTCTTCTCCTCAGCTGGATCGTACCAAGCGAGGCCGATCTGCGGCGTGCGGGGGGGGTGGGGAGCGGAGGTTAACGCTTCCGAGCCCTTTCAGGTGTCGGTGAGCGAGCCCAAGCGTCTGACTGACCCCTGACCCCTCCTGCCCGGCTCCGTTCAGGGTCCTCCGCCGCCGCGCCCCCCAGCGCGTGTATACAGAGGCTGAAGCGGAGCGTGGGAGGACGCGGAGCCCCCCCCACCGAGGGTCCGCTCACACTGCGGCTCGTTAAACTGTCAGGCAGACGCAGCTGGATGAAGATGAGTGAGGTGTGAGCGGATTTGTGGCTCTGAGACTTGTGATAATCTTGGCCGGCTGATTTGTCAACGTGGCACGAGATTTTCTGCTTGGCTCCGAATCTTAGAGCGAAAAAGTCATTAGTCAGGATCTCTGGGGTTGTCAGGGAAGCAGGGGGGTGGGGGGGTTCGGGCTGTTTGGACTGTTGACTCAATTTGACTTGACGTGACTTTATTGTTTCATACTTGCGTGAAAAATGAGCCGGATTTTACTCCCCGTACCAGCAGAGCGATGATCGTCAACGTTTACGGCGAGTCTGGTTCATTATTTACGGCAGAAATGACTGACGGCTGGGGCTGGGCACCGAAATCCATCTCGCCGTTACCGAGCACCCAAACCTCTCAAGGACATCAG
>NC_051228.1:1675554-1680554 GCF_015220715.1 Pygocentrus nattereri
CACTCTGATTTCTTAGATCAGACTAAGGTCTAGAAATCTGATAGAGGCTGGATTTGAGCTCAGTAATCAGATTTCTCAGTGCTGTAACTCTCACTCTGATTTCTTAGATCAGACTAAGGTCTAGAAATCTGATAGAGGCTGGATTTGAGCTCAGTAATCAGATTTCTCAGTGCTTTAACTCTCACTCTGATTTCTTAGATCAGACTAAGGTCTAGAAATCTGATAGAGGCTGGATTTGAGCTCAGTAATCAGATTTCTCAGTGCTGTAACTCTCACTCTGATTTCTTAGATCAGACTAAGGTCTAGAAATCTGATAGAGGCTGGATTTGAGCTCAGTAATCAGATTTCTCAGTGCTGTAACTCTCACTCTGATTTCTTAGATCAGACTAAGGTCTAGAAATCTGATAGAGGCTGGATTTGAGCTCAGTAATCAGATTTCTCAGTGCTTTAACTCTCACTCTGATTTCTTAGATCAGACTAAGGTCTAGAAATCTGATAGAGGCTGGATTTGAGCTCAGTAATCAGATTTCTCAGTGCTGTAACTCTCACTCTGATTTCTTAGATCAGACTAAGGTCTAGAAATCTGATAGAGGCTGGATTTGAGCTCAGTAATCAGATTTCTCAGTGCTTTAACTCTCACTCTGATTTCTTAGATCAGACTAATGTCTAGAAATCTGATAGAGGCTGGATTTGAGCTCAGTAATCAGATTTCTCAGTGCTGTAACTCTCACTCTGATTTCTTAGATCAGACTAAGGTCTAGAAATCTGATAAAGAGGCTGGATTTGAGCTCAGTAATCAGATTTCTCAGTGCTGTAACTCTCACTCTGATTTCTTAGATCAGACTAAGGTCTAGAAATCTGATAGAGGCTGGATTTGAGCTCAGTAATCAGATTTCTCAGTGCTGTAACTCTCACTCTGATTTCTTAGATCAGACTAAAGTCTAGAAATCTGATAATGAGGCTGGATTTGAGCTCAGTAATCAGATTTCTCAGTGCTGTAACTCTCACTCTGATTTCTTAGATCAGACTAAGGTCTAGAAATCTGATAGAGGCTGGATTTGAGCTCAGTAATCAGATTTCTCAGTGCTTTAACTCTCACTCTGATTTCTTAGATCAGACTAAGGTCTAGAAATCTGATAGAGGCTGGATTTGAGCTCAGTAATCAGATTTCTCAGTGCTGTAACTCTCACTCTGATTTCTTAGATCAGACTAAGGTCTAGAAATCTGATAAAGAGGCTGGATTTGAGCTCAGTAATCAGATTTCTCAGTGCTGTAACTCTCACTCTGATTTCTTAGATCAGACTAAGGTCTAGAAATCTGATAATGAGGCTGGATTTGAGCTCAGTAATCAGATTTCTCAGTGCTGTAACTCTCACTCTGATTTCTTAGATCAGACTAAGGTCTAGAAATCTGATAGAGGCTGGATTTGAGCTCAGTAATCAGATTTCTCAGTGCTGTAACTCTCACTCTGATTTCTTAGATCAGACTAAGGTCTAGAAATCTGATAGAGGCTGGATTTGAGCTCAGTAATCAGATTTCTCAGTGCTTTAACTCTCACTCTGATTTCTTAGATCAGACTAAGGTCTAGAAATCTGATAGAGGCTGGATTTGAGCTCAGTAATCAGATTTCTCAGTGCTTTAACTCTCACTCTGATTTCTTAGATCAGACTAAGGTCTAGAAATCTGATAGAGGCTGGATTTGAGCTCAGTAATCAGATTTCTCAGTGCTTTAACTCTCACTATGATTTCTTAGATCAGACTAAGGTCTAGAAATCTGATAGAGGCTGGATTTGAGCTCAGTAATCAGATTTCTCAGTGCTGTAACTCTCACTCTGATTTCTTAGATCAGACTAAGGTCTAGAAATCTGATAGAGGCTGGATTTGAGCTCAGTAATCAGATTTCTCAGTGCTGTAACTCTCACTCTGATTTCTTAGATCAGACTAATGTCTAGAAATCTGATAGAGGCTGGATTTGAGCTCAGTAATCAGATTTCTCAGTGCTGTAACTCTCACTCTGATTTCTTAGATCAGACTAAGGTCTAGAAATCTGATAGAGGCTGGATTTGAGCTCAGTAATCAGATTTCTCAGTGCTGTAACTCTCACTCTGATTTCTTAGATCAGACTAAGGTCTAGAAATCTGATAGAGGCTGGATTTGAGCTCAGTAATCAGATTTCTCAGTGCTTTAACTCTCACTATGATTTCTTAGATCAGACTAAGGTCTAGAAATCTGATAGAGGCTGGATTTGAGCTCAGTAATCAGATTTCTCAGTGCTGTAACTCTCACTCTGATTTCTTAGATCAGACTAAGGTCTAGAAATCTGATAGAGGCTGGATTTGAGCTCAGTAATCAGATTTCTCAGTGCTTTAACTCTCACTCTGATTTCTTAGATCAGACTAATGTCTAGAAATCTGATAGAGGCTGGATTTGAGCTCAGTAATCAGATTTCTCAGTGCTGTAACTCTCACTCTGATTTCTTAGATCAGACTAAGGTCTAGAAATCTGATAATGAGGCTGGATTTGAGCTCAGTAATCAGATTTCTCAGTGCTGTAACTCTCACTCTGATTTCTTAGATCAGACTAAGGTCTAGAAATCTGATAGAGGCTGGATTTGAGCTCAGTAATCAGATTTCTCAGTGCTGTAACTCTCACTCTGATTTCTTAGATCAGACTAAGGTCTAGAAATCTGATAGAGGCTGGATTTGAGCTCAGTAATCAGATTTCTCAGTGCTGTAACTCTCACTCTGATTTCTTAGATCAGACTAAGGTCTAGAAATCTGATAATGAGGCTGGATTTGAGCTCAGTAATCAGATTTCTCAGTGCTGTAAACTCTCACTCTGATTTCTTAGATCAGACTAAGGTCTAGAAATCTGATAAAGAGGCTGGATTTGAGCTCAGTAATCAGATTTCTCAGTGCTGTAACTCTCACTCTGATTTCTTAGATCAGACTAAGGTCTAGAAATCTGATAAAGGGGCTGGATTTGAGCTCAGTAATCAGATTCCTCAGTGCTGTAAACTCTCACTCTGATTTCTTAGATCAGACTAAAGTCTAGAAATCTGATAATGAGGCTGGATTTGAGCTCAGTAATCAGATTTCTCAGTGCTGTAACTCTCACTCTGATTTCTTAGATCAGACTAAGGTCTAGAAATCTGATAGAGGCTGGATTTGAGCTCAGTAATCAGATTTCTCAGTGCTGTAAACTCTCACTCTGATTTCTTAGATCAGACTAAGGTCTAGAAATCTGATAAAGAGGCTGGATTTGAGCTCAGTAATCAGATTTCTCAGTGCTGTAAACTCTCACTCTGATTTGATTTCTCAGTCTGAGCATGCGTGGAAACAGAGCACCGTCCCAGAAACATCGAGCAGCGTCGCCGCGAGACATCGAAACACTTTTGGAGCAAAGATGAAAGATGGGGGGGTTTGAGCTGAGCTGTAGCTTTAAGGAAAGGACTGTGTCAGTTTAACGTAATTCCCTTTTTTTTACGTAATTACTGTAATGTAGTGTTGTTCGGAATCTGGGAAGCTCCCCCAGCACCCCCCCTTCCCCCCTGCGGATGCATTCTTGAAATGCACTGGGCTCTAACCACACGTTGCACCCACATTTCTCCACAGCGACGGAGATGTGATCCAGATGTCTTCTGGGTGAGCGAGTCCAGAGATGGTTCTGTGCAAACCCGACTCGCCCATTCAGACTTTTACAGCGGCGCTTAACAACGGTAACGGAAAAAACGCACTGAGGGGTCGACACGTCAGTACATAGACCACTGGAAGAGAAAGAGAGAAGGAAAAGAGAACAGAGCGAGAGCAGGGAGAGGAGAGAAAATGAGAGACGGAGGAGGAGGAGGAGAGAGAGAGAGAGCACAAGTGAATGGAGAGAGAGAGAGAGAGAGAGAGAGAGGCTGAAGAGGGATGGAGGGTTTAGAGGAGCTTTTACTGATTTAGAGTTTTTTCATGGCTGCCAACGTGAACCATGTGCCACTCTCTCACACACACACATACACACACACACACACACACACACACACATCTGCACCAATCAGGCGTAACATTCTGACCACCTCCTGAGTGGATCAGACTCAGCAGTGCTGCTGGAGTTTTTAAACAGCTCCGTGTCGCTGCTGGACTGAGAATAGTCCACCAACCAAAAATATCCAGCCAGCAGCGTCCTGTGACCACTGATGAAGGACTAGAGGATGACCAACACAAACTGTGCAGCAGCAGATGAGCTGTCGTTAGGCTGGATGAATAACCGGCTCTAAATGTAGGTATTGTGATATAAACCGAGTCTGTTCTACAGTTTCTCATTAGACTGAATGAATAACCAGCTCTAAATGTAGGTATTGTGATATAAACCGAGTCCGTTCTACAGTTTCTCATTAGACTGAATGAATAACCGGCTCTAAATGTAGGTATTGTGATATAAACCGAGTCCGTTCTACAGTTTCTCATTAGACTGAATGAATAACCGGCTCTAAATGTAGGTATTGTGATATAAACCGAGTCTGTTCTACAGTTTCTCATTAGACTGAATGAATAACCGGCTCTAAATGTAGGTATTGTGATATAAACCGAGTCTGTTCTACAGTTTCTCATTAGACTGAATGAATAACCGGCTCTAAATGTAGGTATTGTGATATAAACCGAGTCTGTTCTACAGTTTCTCATTAGACTGAATGAATAACCGACTCTAAATGTAGGTATTGTGATATAAACCGAGTCCGTTCTACAGTTTCTCATTAGACTGAATGAATAACCGACTCTAAATGTAGGTATTGTGATATAAACCGAGTCCGTTCTACAGTTTCTCATTAGGCTGAATGAATAACCGGCTCTAAATGTAGGTATTGTGATATAAACCGAGTCCGTTCTACAGTTTCTCATTAGGCTGAATGAATAACCGGCTCTAAATGTAGGTATTGTGATATAAACCGAGTCCGTTCTACAGTTTCTCATTAGACTGAATGAATAACCGACTCTAAATGTAGGTATTGTGATATA
>NC_051228.1:1688054-1693054 GCF_015220715.1 Pygocentrus nattereri
AACTCAATCAATTTCATATTAATCTGTTTGAATTATGGTGAAGTTTGAGGTTTCATGAAGCACTGAAACCTTTCCTGATGAGTTGATATGAATCACAGCAACATTTCAGGATTCACGGTACATTGAGTCATTTCCTAAAGAATCAAATCGATTCACTGAAATTTGAGGTTTCCCAGTGCACTGATTCATTTCCTAAAGAATCAAATCAATTTACTGAAATTTGAGGTTTCCCAATGCACTGATTCATTTTCTAAAGAATCAAATCGATTCATTTAAATGTGACGTTTCCCAATGCACTGATTCATTTTCTAAAGAATCAAATCGATTCATTTAAATGTGAGGTTTCCCAATGCACTGATTCATTTCCTAAAGAATCAAACTGATTCACTGAAATTTGAGGTTTCCCAATGCACTGATTCATTTCCTAAAGAATCAAAACCATTTTATTTGTATTTGAGGTTTCATGGTGCGCTGAATCGTTTGTGAAGAATGGAACTGAATCCGGATGTCCTGCTGTCTCGATAGCTGTTTGTGTGTGAAAAAGAAATTAAGTGTTTTGTTTTTTTTCAACCCCGCCCCTCTCCCAGGTTCCCGCTGTACCCACGAGGCGAGCGATTCCACTTTGAGTACGGAGTCTACCTGCTCAACAAGAACATCGCTCAGGTACGAGAGCAGCCGCAGCCTCACTACTTGCCTGTGTTAACCTGTCTGCACTGGACAGGAACATCACGGTGATCGAATCATCGGCTCATCAGTCTTTAATGCGCATCTTTCAAACGGAGCTTTCGCGTAAATTTGCAGATCTCTGAAGTGTGTTATCATTCTGTAGTCGCCGTTATGACCATATAAGGAGTTCCTGGTCTAAGCCTGTCTTCTCTATGGGGAAAATGAAGTGTTTATTATGGAGGAAATGTGCTGTGGTTACTGTGGTTACTGTGGTTACTGTGGTTATGGTTACTGTCTGTGGTTATTGATGGTCTGTTAGAGATGCAGCTGATGGACATTAGGCTGAAACATACTGGACGCCTCCTACTAGGTGTCTGAAAGCTTTGAGGCTAAGCGTTTAGCTCCAGTGTTTATTAATATGCAATGTGTTCATTTGCCTGGAGTGTAAACACAAATGATTTTTTCTGATGCGGTTTATTGCCAGCTGTGGAAACACAATCTAGTTTTATTACATACAGTGTAGTTTATTACAGCGTGTGTAAACGTAATCTAGTTTATAAGCATGTGATGTGGTTTATTGCCAGCTGTGTAAACACATAATCTAGTTTATTATCATGCACGTAAACAACTGCAGTTTATATACATGCAGTTTGGTTTATTGCACGGAATTTTTATTTTATATTCTAGTTTATTACGGTGTGTGTAAACATGCAATCTAGTTTATCAACACGTGATGCGGTTTATTGCCAGCTGTGTAAACACATAATCTAGTTTATTATCATGCATGTAAACAGACAGTGTGGTTTATTAACATGTAATTCGGTTTATTACCAGGAGTGTAGACACAATCTAGTGTATTACCATACAGTCGGAGTTATGTGTGCAAACATGTGATTTAATATCTAATTTGATTTATTAACATGTGATCTGGTTCACGTGATCAGCAGTCATGTAAACACGTCATCTGGTTTATTTTCATGCATGTAAACAGACAGTGCAGTGTATTAATGTGGTTTGGTTTAACAAATTGTGTGAATGTGTTGAAATGAGTAGAGATACTCAATGATATCGGAATCATATCAGTGCAGCAGATATTTGCTTTAAAAGCAAATCAGCGTCAGACAGACGTGTAGATTTGACTGATAGTTCAGACCCGTATGTGTTGAATGTTGAGGTGATGCGTTTTATTCCTTTTACTGCAGTGTAACTACAGAAACGAGTAATCCGGATAGCTTTAGTCCTGAATTCTACATTTTGCAGATGTTTGTGTATCAGCATCGGCAGATGTGCATATGAAAAATATAAAATTTTGGCATTGTCCCTCAATTTCTTTATCGGTGCGGTCCGTAAAACGGTCAGCAGTGCCGTAGGAACACCAGAAGAATGAAAGCAGAGAGTTTGCAGTTAGTGCTGTGCAGAACTGCTCTGGTTCTGCTCTGGTTCTGCTCTGGTTCTGCTCTGGTTCTGAGTGCATGCTTTTCATTAGTGCGCTCCACTTGCCGCTTCATTGACCCGCCCCGTTATTAGAAAATGATGCTCGGGTTTTCCTGACTAATATGATTTAGCGATCGGCTACGGCTGCATGCCTGGCTTTTATTAATTTGTTTATATTTTTATTTTTTTCTCTGTAATGCGTTCCATTCGCTGGCTGTGTGTGTGTGTGTGTGTGTGTGTGTGTGCGGATCAGGTTTCTCCAGCCGCTCTGGTTCTGGAATGGAGGAGATTAAAAGTCTATCTTTTATTAAATTGTGTGGTGCTGCTGCGTTTGAAACTGATCCGGGTGGGAGCGAGAGATCAGAGTGGGAGTCAGGGTGGACCCTCGAGTCTTTGAAGTGGGAGGCTGAGGGCATGTTAGCTTTATTTAGGCTTGTTGTCGTGGGCCATGTAGCACATCGGCCAGCGAAACAGACATTTGTTACTGTGTTTATCTCCTGCAGTGACACAAGCTTCACGTACACAGTCTGGTTTTTTATCTCGTGTGTAAACACGCTGGTTATATCGAGATGTTTAAACATGCAGTTTGGCTTATTGTCCCTCGTGCTAACATATACTAGTTCATCATCCTGTGGTCTGGTTTATTATCTTGCCTGTAAACATGTAATCTAGTCTTTTAACATGCGATCCGGTTTATTACCTTGTATGTAAACATGCAATCTAGTTTAATGTGCAGTCTTTTTTTTCTTTTTATCAGGTGTGTAAACATGGAGCCTATTTTATAAACATGAAGCCTGGTTTAGTATCATGTTTCTAAGCATACAATCTGGTTTATTGACATGGTTTATTATCATGCCTGTAAACATAAAATGTAGTTTATTAACAAATGATCTGGTTTATTACCAGGCATGTGAACATAGAATCTAGTTTATTAAGATATGATCTGGTGTATTACCAGGCATGTGAGCATGTAATCTAGTTTATTAACATTCAATCTTTTTTTTTTAATCAGGTATGTAAACATGGAGCCTATTTTATAGACACGAAGCCTGGTTTAGTATTAAGTTTCTACGCATACAATCTTGTTTATTGACATGCGGTCTGGTATATTATCAGGTATGTCAACACATCTAGTTTATTAGCATGTGGTCTGGTTTATTACCAGGCGTGTAAACATAAAATCTAGTTTGTTAATGTGCAGTCTGTTTTTTTATCAGCTGTGTAAACATATAATCCAGTTTATTACTGCAGTCTGGTTTTTTGTCCTGCATGTAAACAGATAATCTGGTTTATTACACTGTAGTTTGGTTTATCATCATCCACAGTCTGTTAACGATCTGGTTTATCATCATGCCTGTAAACATAGTTTAACATCATCTGTTTCTCAGTCTTGCGTTTTACGATATTATGCAATTGATTCATTTATGATGTATTTATTATCAGGCTTGTAAATGCATCTGTTTATTGTCTGTCCCCCGTTCTGCTGTTCCACTCTGAGTCATTATTTAATGTGTGCTGTGCTTTAGGGAGTCGGCTTTGGCCACTTGGCTTCCTCTGGCACGCGGCGCGATGCAGACAGGCAAGATTAAAGCCACGTCAAAGGGGAAAATAACGTTTTCATATCTGCTCCTGTCAAAGAAGTATGGTAATTGTTTTTTTGCGTAATGTCCTGGACGCGCGCCAGCGTCGCTGAGCGCTCGCCGCTGGAGCGGCAGCCGGGGGAACGCGGTGATTTGAGGGTTTGATTCGGGGCTTTGAGTGTTTTTATTACGCTTGTGCTGCCTTTCCTTTCTGGAAGCTTCTTCTGAACTCGTTTTGCTGTCGTTGTTCAATATCTCTCACAAGTGGGCTCTGGACACTTCAAAAGGAATGTGTTTTGAATCTCAGTCCGTCTTTCCTGAGGGTTATTAGTGCTTGTGTGTGTGTGCGGACGCTAAATGTCCCCCAGGGGGCAGAAACGCTGAAACCACTAAGACCTGCAAACACAGACAAATGAGCTCCGTTAGCGATTCTGGCTTCTAGAATGCAGCGCAGGCCTGGACGCCGGCCACGCGTGCAGCCGGGCCTTCGGTGCGCTGACGGGCGGGTCTGCGCCAATTAAAATTAGCTCTCCCAGGCTAAGCTAATTAACTCTCCTGACTGGAGGTGGGACTTTAAACGGCACATACAGTACGGTGCAAAATACAGAGACCGCCTTTCATTCACTTAATTACCAGTAAAAGCAGCCAGGGCAACACTTTCTCTGAAGGTCTTGTTTTTAAGCATTTATAAACACATTCATAACATGTTCTAATGCATTCATAAGGCATTACAAACAAGGTAATAAATATTTATTTTTAATTTTTAATATTTATAAAAAAGAATTACCCTTGATAGCCATGTGTATTATGCATTATGAATTGTTGCTATAATGCATTATAAGTGGTGTTAATGACATGTTATGCTGTCAGTGCCAGAGAGGTCAGTCCCAGCTTGTAGAGCCTGAAGACTAATACAGAGTTTATTTACTGGGATTTCCAGGGTTTTATTTCTCAGCGCTGGAGCTGTTAGAGCTGCATCTTCAGGGCTTCAGGCCTGAATATTCAGATGCTTTTCTAACCCAGCGCCTCACTTTAAACACTACATTACATCACAGCAAACCGAGTACCCATCAGCCCCTCCCCTGAACCCCCTCTGACATCTCACTGAGCGTGACGTCACTGTGGAGTGGAGGCCTGGAGAGGGAGGGGTGAGATAATCCAGCGCTGTCATTGTCATTTGTTCCCTCACGGGTTCTAACATTACCCACTAGAACCCTTCACTCTGTACCACTACAGTACAGTAGTGCTGGTTTCTGCTGCCGTTCTATTGGATATGCAGTGTTAAGTGAGTGCCAGGCTAACGGTGGTGCACATTAGCAG
>NC_051228.1:1698054-1700554 GCF_015220715.1 Pygocentrus nattereri
ACAGTCACACCTGCACATATTGCCATGATACGTGCACTTTATTAGGAACACCTGGACACCTGCTCATTCATACAGTTACCTAATCGGCCAATCATGTGGCAGCAGTGCAGTGCATAAAATCATGCAGATAGACACAAAGGCCCCGTCCCATTTCTCACTTTCACCCCGACCCCTTGTTTTGGAGCGCTGCCCCTTGTTCCTGAGCTACAGGGCAGTGGTTGAGATCTTCCTCTGAAATGAGACCCTCTAATAAAAGAGCATCACTTCATTAACAGCTACTAGCGCCGCTCTGTAGGCGACCCTGCCCGTCTGCAGGGACAGCAGAGGAGGGGAAAGTTCAGCTCCTCACTGCTGGGCTTTAGTTACATTTAGGGATCAGACGCCTTCAAAGAGGGGGGCAGTTATTTATTATCACCCCCCCTAATTCTTCAGTGATGTGAAGCTGAAGTCAGAGATTCTCCAGATTCTTGTTAGAATTTTCCCGTTCCACCTTAAATGGAGCACAAGTTCTGACGCCTGAGGCACCACAATGTAACTGCTGCACCATTTAAGGTGGAACAGAAATTTAGGTATCTAGCTACTGAGCAAATTTAATGTTCACCACCTTAACAGTGCTGAACATTAACAGTGGTGCACATTAACAGTGGTGCACATTAACGGTGGTGCACATTAACGGTGGTGTACATTAACGGTGGTGCACATTAACGGTGGTGAACATTAACGGTGGTGTACATTAACAGTGGTGAACATTAACGGTGGTGTACATTAACAGTGGTGAACATCGACAGTGGTGAACATTAACAGTGGTGTACATTAACAGTGGTGAACATTAACGGTGGTGTACATTAACAGTGGTGAACATTAACAGTGGTGAACATTAACGGTGGTGAACATTAACGGTGGTGCACATTAACGGTGGTGAACATTAACGGTGGTGCACATTAACGGTGGTGAACATTAACGGTGGTGTACATTAACAGTGGTGAACATTAACGGTGGTGTACATTAACAGTGGTGAACATCGACAGTGGTGTACATTAACAGTGGTGAACATTAACGGTGGTGTACATTAACAGTGGTGAACATTAACAGTGGTGAACATTGACAGTGGTGAACATTAACAGTGTTGAACATTAACGGTGGTGAACATTAACGGTGGTGAACATTAACAGTGGTGTACATTAACAGTGGTGCACATTAACAGTGGTGTACATTAACAGTGGTGTACATTAACAGTGGTGAACATTAACAGTGGTGAACATTAACAGTGGTGCACATTGACAGTGGTGAACATTAACGGTGGTGCACATTAACGGTGGTGCACATTAACAGTGGTGTACATTAACAGTGGTGAACATTAACAGTGGTGAACATTAACAGTGGTGCACATTGACAGTGGTGCACATTGACAGTGGTGAATATTAACGGTGGTGCACATTAACAGTGGTGCACATTAACAGTGGTGTACATTAACAGTGGTGTACATTAACAGTGGTGAACATTAACAGTGGTGCACATTGACAGTGGTGCACATTGACAGTGGTGAATATTAACAGTGGTGAACATTGACTTTCCCACATTGGGTGAAACTCTGATGTTGCTCTAGTTTAAACTCTGACATTTGAAGCCTGTAATGAGCTTATTGTGTTTTAGTGTTTCAGTAAATCCTTCAGTAAATTCTTCAGATTGAAGCTTCAGTCTGAACCCTGGAGGAGGCTTTAGTCCAGCACGCTCCACTTTACTTAGAGCGGACTAATACAGCTTATGAGCTCTTATAATGTGTTATAATGTTTAATGCATTTTTATAAATATCTATAGCCACGGTTATGAATGCATTATAACATGTTATGGATGTGTTTATAGATGCTTACGGACGTGACATTCAGAGAAAGAGTTCCAGCACTGTTTTATGCTTGTAGTGGTGAGAATGCCCACAGTGCACTGAAGCGGCGATTTATACTCACTTTTTGTTTTAGACATAATTTGAAGACGCCTGTTGTCGTTTACAGTGTGTGTAAATTCCATGAGGAGTGAACCGAAGTGAAAGAGAAGGTCCGGTTTCGTTGACGTGTTTTTCCCTGTGAGGTTTTGTTCCGACTGCAGGGATGTGTAATTATTCTACAGTGCAGGTCTGGACTCTGGTCTTATCTTCTGAGCGCTTTGTTCTCCTGGTGTCGTCTGGTTTGTTGAGCTCTCGCTGCCCCAGCGCGGAGGACGCGTTACGCTACATCATCATCAGTACTGTACACGGCGCGCGCTGACCGGCCGCTCGGCCATAAAATCCCTCAACATGTTGATCCAAGATAACGAATGGCTGCTGTATTTCATCGTTAAGTCCAATTACTAATATTAACATAACCAGTGATGAATGAGTCTCGCTCGCCCACACAGAGAGAAGAGGGAAAGCAGAAGTGTGCACTCTCTCTCTCTCTCTCTCTCTCTGTCTCTCTCTCTCTCTCTCTCTCTCTCTCTCTCTCTGTCTCTCTCTCTCTCTCTCTCT
>NC_051228.1:1703054-1705554 GCF_015220715.1 Pygocentrus nattereri
GTCATGAATATACATGAGGCGCCGTTTTAAACTCCTATAGCTCGAGTTTAAAAGCTCTTAAAAATATAACAGCGGTGTTAAAGTGTTTTATCCTTGATTGTACTTGTTGAGTAAAAATGTTTAAGCTTTTAAAAACTATGATTTTGCTCAAAGGCTCCATATCAACGTGCTCATTTTGGACTCACTCAGGAGCGCCCTCTAGTGTCTGAGAAACCCAGAAGACGTTACAGAGCAGGAATTCTCCTATCCGCTAGTTCTCTGGTACCATGTCGCCTTTTGTGTGACCGCAGGTTCAAACCCACCTGAGAGTCTGACCATGAGCGTCAGTGGAGGGAGTAAAATTCAAAACGAATCTGACCGTTTGGGCTCAAAGGCCTTATCGTGGTCACTAAATTTGAGCCCAGAAATGGTGTGAAATGGTCAGCGTTGTTCTTTGTGCTCGTAAGCTTTCTTCTTGAGCACTTTGTTGACGTTGTAATACTTTCTGTTTATTTCTGTGTTTAAATATAAAAGTAATTCCCAGATTTTCAGTGTGGTCGGACTTTTTGAAGCCCTCTGCACTTGTTTGGTCACAGGTTCCTGTTTCTGCTGTTTTCTGTAGGGCAGACTTCACTCCATGCAGCCTGTTTGTGTTTGAACTCGGTTTAGAAACTTTCCAGACTAATATTAGCATAATTAACAGGTAGCAGTTGAGCTCGAGGAGGCGGCTAAAACCTCAAAGCGTGGACTGGCAAGCGAAGGTGGCAGATTCAGCTCATTTTAACCATTCTAGCATATGGTTCTACCTTACGCGTTCTCCGCCACCCTGTTTATGTGTGGTCCTGTTTTCCGTGTGCCGGTGGAAACCCCTGGCTGCTGCTGGAGCCGCGCAGTGTTCCCCCGTAAAGCCGAATGAGGGAAAGCCCATATCAGCTCACCGCAGGAGCTCCCACAGCTTTCCACAGCCTCACTAACCTCTCTGCAGTGCAGGGCTCGCAGACACCTCAGTTAAGGGGCTCCCTCAGCTTTTATATTAACGGCTAAAAAGCACAACTATGTTCTCGAGATCCTAAACTTCCCAAGCTCCTTCACTCATAGGGCCCTATGTTTCTTGGACAGTATGTTTCCAAGGCCTTATGTAAGCAGGATCCTATGCTGTTAGGGCTGCATGTTCACCAAGACCATATGTTCCAGATGTATGTTCCCAGGGCCAGTGATTCCAAGATCCTGTGCTCTCCTGGGACTGTGTTTCCAAAGTCTTGTGTCCCCATGGCCCCATGTTGTGTTCCCAGGGCCTAACGTTTCCAGAGCCTTGTGTTCCCAGGGTCCTAGGTTTTCAGGGTCCGGTGTTCCCAGGGTTCTAGGCTTTCAGGGTCCGGTGTTCCCAGGGTTCTAGGTTTTCAGGGTCCGGTGTTCCCAGGGTTCTAGGTTTTCAGGGTCCGGTGTTCCCAGGGTTCTAGGTTTCCACAGTCCTAGACTTTCAGGGTGCTGTGTTTCCAGTGCCTTATGTTCACAGGGACCTATGTTCCATGGCCTTATGTTCCCAGGGCCTTATGCTTCCAGGGCCCTGTGTTACCTGGGCCTGATGTTTTCAGGGCCTAATGTTCCCAGGGTTCTAGGTTTCCAGAGCCTTATGTTTCCAGAGCCTTATGTTTCCAGAGTCTTATGTTTCTAGAGCCTTATGTTTCCGTGTCCTGTGTTCTCAGGATCCTAGGTTTTCAGGGCCCTATGTTTCTAGGACCCTGTGTTTCCAGGGCCCTACGTACCCAGAGCCCTATGTTTTGGTGCTTTAAAAGGTTTTGGTTTACTGGTCTCATTTTCTCTGGAGCTTTTAATCAGTTTTAGAAACGGGATTATCTTATATCTGATTCTGATCTCCTGAGAAGTTCCTCCTGAAAAAGGAAGAGCTTGTACTGAAAGGCTGTTTGACTGGAAATGAAATAAATGAAGGGGTCTCTGACTTTTGCACAGCGATGTGTGTGTGTGTGTATATATGTGTCTGTGTGTGTGTGTGTGTGTGTGTGTGTGTGTGTGTGTGTGTGTGTGTGTGTGTGTGTGTGTGTGGGACTGCGGCCAAAATCTGGCTGATTTACGAGTGTATCCGGG
Source organism: Pygocentrus nattereri (assembly GCF_015220715.1). Classification (NCBI taxonomy): domain Eukaryota; kingdom Metazoa; phylum Chordata; class Actinopteri; order Characiformes; family Serrasalmidae; genus Pygocentrus; species Pygocentrus nattereri. The sequence continues at coordinate 1,705,140 of NC_051228.1, forward strand.
GCCATTGAAACGTCCACCATCGTTCCCCTGGCAACCAGCACAGCATCGAAAGAGAGCGAGGGCGAGAGAGAGACAGATAGAGTTAGAGAGAGAGTTTATGAGCATTCCTCTGGCCTGCCTCCTTTAGCTTTATGAAACACTTAAATGGCTCTAATTGAATTTCCACGGTTTAGGGTCTGAACCACACACACACACACACACACACACACACAGACACACACACACACACACACACACACATACATACATACTGCACCAGGAGAGACCGACGCGGAACGTGTGTGTGTGCATGTGTGTTTGTTTTTGTATATTCCCAGGACTGGGATGTCCTGACTTGACTATTCTTTAAATATCAGAGCCGTTTCTTTTATTCCTGAGGAAGACTAAGGATGAGTAATTAAGCTTAGAAAATTCC